>NC_141608.1:2345000-2607489 GCF_047967505.1 Dipteris shenzhenensis
TCACTCAGCTCCACCCTTCTTGTTACATATTCAATTGATACTGTCCAAGAATGTGGTAAATCACCCAGGAATTTGATTAGAGATGGATATGAATAGAACCTAGAAATTTGCAACAAAATGCGAGGAGAGTGCTTTATACATCTCTAGGTAGCCCATATCGCATTTTGCTGCAAATTCCTGTTGTTGACACATTCCTCATGAAAAGCTTCACTCAGCTCCAGCCTTTCTCTTGCATATCAACTCATACTGTCCAGGAATCAATGAGATGGACCTAGTGTTTGATTTGACATAAATATCAATAGAACTAGAGAATTTGCAGCAAAATGTGAGGAGAGTGCTTTATATTTTCCAAATGGTCCCACATCGCGTTTTCCTACAAATTCCTGTGTCTCTTTTGGTTCTCACTTCTACCTCATTGTTTTGCTATCTTTGGCCCTGTGGAATTCTTCCTTGATGATGAGAAATGTTTTTGCTTTGGAACAGTTGACTCCCAAGCCCCTCCTTTCAAGAGGTAGCTGGACTTTTCCAGCTGCTATTATTAGACCACAACAATCACCAGGTGAGTCATGAGAGCTCATGAAGGAATTATCTGGTGATATCCTATGCATTCACTGATTGCATATGTTAGCATATAGAATTCAATGTATATAAATTTTGGAACAGGAAAAAGGAAGAGATTGGAGCAGAATGTTGATTCTTCCATCACAAAAGAAAAGGAACCAGAAGAGGACAAGTCTCTAGATTTGCTTCTATTTGAGTTTCTTCACAAATGCAAGGCTCAGAGTAACTTCCACATATACCACAGTATTTTCAACATGGAGTTTACAATGAGCTCTGTACTCGAGCATCACAAAGAATTTCTTTCAGACCATTGGGATACCTTCAAAGAACTGACAGAGGCAGGAAGAATTATGGAAGGTGAAAAGGTTTTTGTGCATATAAATCATATTGTCTCCATTGACAGGCTGAGGTACCATGTGAATAGAAGATTTGACAGCTTGCCTGATCAATATAAATTCAACTGTAACTTGCACATCAGAAAGTGCAGAGTGCTTGAGGAAACCATGGCATTCCTTATGTACATTGTCTTCAGTCAGGACTCTCTGGATGAACAAGGGTAGGAGACTAAAGAAGAAGACACATCTGAAGCAGAGGAAAAAGAGGATGTTCCTTTGGTAACAGAAATGGCAGAGCAAGAAGAAGATATCAACCTTCAAGATGAGGGGCTGCAAGTGGCTGCTCTTGACCTTGTTCAACTGAGGACAAAAACTCTTAGGGGAGCACAGCCAGTTGAAGATTTTGATGTTCAGAGCAGCAACTATGCAGTGCCCATGCTTCCAGGTGTCTTGATTGGTGGAAAAGATTATGTTTTCCTCCATGATATAGAGTGTATGTTCAATTTGAGGGAGGACTATGCCATTTCCCTTATTGCCCAGGCTTCAAGGCTTGACAAGGAGGTTGGCATAGAGGATGACCATTCACTACTGGCTTTGGAAACAATTTTTGATCCTGCAGAGGCCCTTACTTTTTGTTTCAAAGAGGTTGAAAAGTTCCAAGAGCCAAATCAAGCTGCCTTCCAGCTCACACAGGAAGCTATGAATCTCTTAGTACTATACACGGAAAAGCTTAAAGAAGAGGCTGGACTGGAGGGGAGAGGAATAAATCTTTGAAAAGATGAACTGCTTGTTGCTGATGAAAATGAGAAGGTACTTCAAATCAAATACTTTGTCTTTTGCTTAAATGTTTTGTAGGTTGTGTATTGTCTCTCTCCAATCTTTTGATATGTGGCAGCTACAAATTGAGGATGACATATTCCTCCAGAGATCAAGTGGAAGTAGGTCGGTTGGGTTTCGCAAACTGTCAAGTCTAGCTCATTATATTCATGATCTAAGCAGTGCTAAGAGCTTGATTTACCATAGGCAGTTGAGCAACAATGGAGAAGCCATTGTTTACTTCTTAAAATGTTTGTCTAGGGTTTTAGATGGACATGATCTTTCATGGCAAAAGGAAAAGATCATTTTGATAGGGAGGTTGTCTGCCATAGATATATTTGGAGATTATGTGAATAAGCAGGCCTCTAGGGCCTCTTACTTTTTGTCTTACACTTCTTATGCATTAGCATGTGGTGTTAAGGAGCCCAAATGTCTAGAGGGCTATGGAAAACACAAGCTCATAAGGTTTCAAGAGCCACCCATGATTGCATCAGGCGACACAATCCAAGAAGAAGAACACGTGGAGACAGCTGAAGAAAAGGATACCCCTCCCAGACAAGCAACAGAGGCAAGCATTAATAAACAGACAGTCGACATCAAGCCAATAAGGAAGAAAAAGACTCCAATCAAGATCAAAAAGAGAGTTCCGATCAGCAGGCCCTGGGAGAAATAGGATTTAGTCATCAAATATAGCACAAACATTATATTGAAGTTGAACTAATTTGTACAAAGTCTTTGATGTCTGGTATGATCTTGTATAAATGAACAATAAGGTGAAGATGAAATGATTTGTACATTTAGATAGAGTGGTGTCATTAAATATTAAACAAACAATATATTGAAATTGTGAACAAATTGTATTACGTTTAGATCACATGTTTCACAAAAGAAATACTGTTGATGGAGTCTCAAATCATATAGGCATAACACCAAGAGTCACTTGCTCCACAAAAAAAAAATCTATTGATTGAGTTTGAAAACATGTGGACATAACACCAATAAGTTACAAATGAGTCCTATTCATGTTTACTTGTCCATTTATGGTTTCTAAATATCTTCGATTCCCTCCATTGTCTATGTCTCTCTACTGCCATTGAATTGTCTAGAGTTTGTCTTCGTCTTTGCTTTTGGGCTAGAAGAAAAGCAAGCTTGATTTTGGAGCTAGCAACTTTAGCATGCAGCCTCTGTAGTATGCCTCGGTAAAACCTTTGGAAGACTTCCTTCAGACTATTTGCCTTTTGACTCCCTCCATAGTGTTGTGTGTGTCTGAAAAATGCATTACGTGCCATGTAATGAGACTTCTCCATGCCTTGGGTAGACCAAATTGCTGGGCATCCATACTTTTTGACAAAATACAGAAGGTGGTTGTAGATGATATGTTGCAAGACATAAGAATGCATAGTAAGTAATAAAAAAAAGAGGATCACACTTAAGTAAAAGAAGAAGACAGAACCTTACCATGTAGTGAGTTATATTGCAGGCTGTCCACGCATCTTTCATTGACTTCCCAAAGTGTTTAATTGCCTCCTCAAAGTTCTTGTAATCACTCTTTGTCCATGTTACTTTGTCACAGAACATGAAGAGTTGATCAAGAGACCTCCACACCTCTACCTTCACATTTCGTGCTTCCCCATCTGCCTCATGATCTTTCACAACATTATGGACTTGCTTCCACAAACCATAATTAATCTTTGAAACTGTTCTACCTTGCCTTACTTGCTTACTATGTTTGGGTCGAGACAAGAATCTTCTTGCCTTAACACCACGAATAGAGGGCTTGATTGGTACCTCCTTGCCATTGGTAGACTTTTTAAAATCCTTTGTGATTTGAACATCTCCTCCATGCAGACCTATATCGGATAACACTTTTTCCAATGCTTGAAGAGCATCCTTTCTATTTTTTTCGAGACAGAGTTTCCAAGCAAATCCAATATACAAAAATACAAATTTCTCAATAATTCGACATAGACCATGCAATGTGCAGATGTGAAGATTACATAGTGGAATGTCCAGAATGGCCTAGTCAGGGTCAACTTTATCTCTATTAGGTGCTCTCTTCCACCATTTGGAATCCATTACTTGAGCCAATTCTTTGCAGTAAAGACAAGGAGACTTTGAGTTGCCTCCTTTACTAACGTTATACATGCACTTAAGTGTTTTAAGATCCCCGGCCATGTGCTACTCTACTTGAAAATCACCTTTTCCTGCAACATGGAGATTCTCGCCTTGCACTTGTCTTTTGATTATTCTTCATATTTCCGTGTGGTGAAACACCCAATCTAGTGTTTCATGGTCTTTTGTCTTCACCTGGCAGATTATAGAAAACAAAAGTCTTACTATAACAGATTTGACAATGACCAAAATCAAGTACAAAACAAAAAATGATCATACCTGGAACGAGCCTAACCACCATATGTGTTTCTCCAACTGCACACTAAAATACTTCGAACTCGCTTCAGTCAATGATGTACCAATTGCTCCATTCATCAATGTAATAGTAACTCTTTCCATTTTCTTTTCCTTTACAACCTCACACTCATCCAGTTTGATAACAAATTTCAAAATGCCTTTGCACTCCTCAAATGTTATTCCATAAAACTCGACCATTCTTCTTTGAAGTTGTTGTAGATCTACAAATATATTGTTCCAAGGATCATACACAGTGGTTCCTTTACCACCATGAAATATTTCTTCAATATGGATATATTGCCCAATAAATTCATCTATACTTTCATTCAAATGACCTCTTATCCTCCACACGGTTGCTGGATTTGGCAATAAAACTTGTTCAATCCTTTGATCTTTCAAAGTTGAGGATATCGCATGGAAAATCAAACTATATCCCTTCCTGCTAACTCCACTAACATCAAGAGCCTCTTGGATTGTAGTGCCATCAACTTGATTATTGGATACAAAGTTCTCTACAACATTGCGTTTGACTGTTTTGTATTTCTTTTCCTCAATCAAATATTTTGCTACGCCACAAGAAAGCAATCCTTTCATTTGTTTAACAGGAAGAAGGTTCGGATCCATATTTTCTTTTGCAGGCTCCAATAATTTCCTATAGTAACAACACAATATGCCTATATCATTCAGCACCTCCATTCTTGTTTTGCAGTAATGAACGAAATAGATATAGTCATTTGAGAGCCTTTTTGAGTATACAAAATGATAAATTTCAATGTAACCTTGCTTCTTGAATTCTTCGCTTGCATCCACCAGTCCCAGCCTTCAAATTTGCAATGTTTTTAAACTTCCTGCTACGTAGTCTGTCTCCAAGCACGGTTCTCTTCTTTCTTGCTCTTGTCTACTCTTTTTTACTCTTTGAATGCTCCTCAATTTCATTCTGCAACTGCTGCTCCAATTTTGCACGAATGGCTATCTCCTGCATCTTGGCCCCCTTTTCTTATAGGTACATCATTTTATACGTTTCTGCAAATGCAGACTGCGCTGAAATATAACCAAGAAGTCCATTTTGTCCATCGCCGGCAAACCTCAGTAATGTGGTGGGATTGACAAACGGAGGTGTAGAGTTTTTTACTTGACATTTTGGATATATGCTTCCATCGCACCATAAGTCAATATGTTGAAGCCCTTCTCTTCTTATATTTTCCCGCTGTTGAGCATTCAGCACCGTATCCTTTCGTCTTTTTTGTGCTGGAGCATATTGTTCTTCTAAGTCGATGTGAAGATGGTGTAATCGCTTCTTTTAAGATAGTGACTCATGAGTATCGACCATTTTTTGTGCTTCTGAGGTTGCGAAGTTTGCTTGTCAATCTCATAGTCGTTTTGTAACACGAATCGTGGAAGTGTGGCGGTATCCATGTAAATATTTTGAAAACTTGCAATCACCAAGTTCAGTGATGGATTCTTTATGAAAGGCCTGCACATGTCGACAAAAGAGATGCAGAATCTTTGGTAAACAAAAAAAAATCTAAGGAGATATTTAATGCAAAATCGTGTTAGTCAGACAAAAGATTATCTTATTCCTTTCTGAATTGACAGTTGTGTAGTCCTTTCTGACAGTTCTGAGCCACGTTTCCGTTTTTTAGTATTTTTAAGGTCTTTTAGGAGAGAAATAAATCAAAAAATAGTGAATTTCTTATAGGGCCCCAAAATGAGCTCCCTTTTTCCCTAATGCCTCATCAACACCGGAGGTGACCACGGCCGCACCAATGATATAGCAACAGATTTTCCCCATAGCTCCTTCAATAGAAACATGAGCTCCCTTTTTCCCTAATGCCTCATCAACACCGGAGGTGACCACGGCCGCACCAATGATATAGCAACAGATTTTCCCCATAGCTCCTTCAATAGAAACATAAGGAATAATGACAGTAACAACAATAGAGAATCCAAGCGTGCATTACTTTCATTAATTGAAAACATATTTGCAAGCGGGATGTAGATTTCTATTGACGTTGAAGAGTTGCCACAACAACAAGTCCACACGTAGGAACAGCTAGGGAATTTGAAAAGTAAAATTTGAATGTTGCAGGAAGAAAACGCTGCAGAAAGGGCACAAATTGTACAAATGGAAGGTAGGGTAGCAGAAATGGAGCAAAGGGCACGAGCGGCAGAGTGCATTCTGGACGGAATGCGATCCATACAACACGAGGAGCACCTTTGTAGGATAGAAACAAAATTGCTGCAGCAACGCGTGAATGATGCACCCGTGAATTACCTTCAAATGATTCTAGGTGACGTAAAGATCAACATAGCGTAGCTGGAAGGTTTGGTGGCAGCACTACGGGGGCGAAGTACAAAGCGAATGGAAGACGATCTGGCACAATGGCGTAGATTGTTACTGAAGACCTGTCATGCAGTTGTCACACTACGGCAAAGAGGACCAGAACCAGATGTAGGAAAATGTCCAGCTACATCAGCAATAAGAACAACGGCAGTGACAGGTCGACAACAAATTCTTCAACAACCAGTACCAGTAAGCAATAGGCGGCACAGGAGGTTCAGCAACAACGGGCTTTAAAGGAGCTTCAGTACGTTAAAGGTAAAGCTATTAGCACTCCTCTGCATGGGAGCTTGAAATCAAGTGATTTTATGGAAGAGTACCAGAGCCCCACACAAGTTCATAGGGGAACTCTATTCGAGAAGTATCAAAGAATGAATGAGGATGTGTATTTACTGTGTTTTTTTTAATGCATTGTGCATTTTCCTTTTCCCATGCCTCCCAAGCCTCCATGGTGGGATGCAACTAATAGGTGCTTTAAGGGTAGATACCTATATCATGTTCCTCTTCCTAGAATGCCTTTCCATATGGGACTGGGTCATGCAATGTATTCCTCCTCCTCCATGGCTTCAACCCAGACCTATGGACTACACAAAGCCGCATCCATTGCATGGCATGTCTAAGATAAAGGAGGAGAATTTGCAACAGAGATAGCGGAATCCATGGGTATCTCAAACTCACAGCTTGGCAATGAATGGACGAGTGTGCAGAGCAAGAAGACGCTTGGGAGAAGGAATGAGTACCACATGGTGCAAGACCTACCTCAATGAGATGGATCCAATTTTAGGATCCAGTTTCAACGAGACCTCCACCAACCACAAGACAGTGAGGACCTAGCTCAGCGACGGATCCAGTTTCAATGAGACCTCCACCAACCACAAGACAGTGAGGATGTCGGTGTGAAAGTTGAAAGGAAGTGCATGGAGATTACAGTGAGAATCCAGAACAAATTAGCAGAAGAAATTTATTGTCCAAGCAGAGTCTGTTTATAGTCTGTTTATAAGATCAGAATTCAATAATACCCAAGTTCGTCAACTATTGAATGTATTTTAGAGTCAAGTGTGATAGGAATTTTTAATTCACAATGCACAAGTTCTCTGCCTTGGTTTGGCCAAAAAGGTTGTAATGCACTTTACACACAGTAGATGTATCAAGGGAATGATGCAAGTGTAGGTTTTCACAGTCCCCCCGTGAGTGCCATGTGTTAGGCCAAGTTCCGATTATGGAAAGTGCACTTGAAATTGCTCGAAACCACATGGAAAGATAGGAAATAGATTCGAGATGCCAAGTCATATTAGCAAAATTCAAGACTTAGTGGATGCTAATGTAGTAACTTGGTCTGAAGGCCTAGTGGATATTGAAAATGATGTAACACCTTCTATAGGAGATCTTAATTGGAAGATGCAAAAACAATTTGCATCTGAATAGATTGAGAACTAAGGGACAAAGCACTAGCTATAGAATTGCCACATGATTTAATTATAATACGACCAGTTGACAACTCGACTAAGGCTTCTATCAGTAAATCTCAGTATGAACTGAGTTTTGAGGGAGACCTGTGTCTAAAAATGGCAAAATAAGGGGAGATGTTTCAAAATATGAAGGTCAACTTGATAGTAGCTAAATTTTTGAAAATTGCCCCATTGTATAGAGTTCCTCTTGCATCAACTCTAAACTAAGGAGCAACCACCTTAACAGTAGGCTGAAATATTAAAAATTGCCCCATATTGCATAGATTTTCCCCTACATCAAATCCAAACTGAGGAGTATCCAATCAAGGATGTAGACTCATGTGTCACCTTTCCAATCATTGATTCTCCAATAGTGGATGAAGAAGTCCCAATCATAAATGTAAAGATCAAGAAGCAGAATGTATCAACTATGATTTGGCAAAATCCGAAATAAATCTTCTATAAAATTTGATTAAACCAAAAGAATCCTCAACCGTGTTGAATTCTAAGGCTCAAGCATCCTTTTTATAGCATGAATCTTACCTAGTTCAGTTTTGATGCCATGTCTAGAGATCACATTACAAAGCAAGACACCAACTCATATACACTTTTAGTAGGATTTAATGAAATACCTACGTGAGACACATCTATCAAATACCTTCCCAAGATAGACCAAAGGAACATAGATAGCCAAGTATACAGAAAAATCATCCACATAAATGGCAATAAACTTGGTCATGTAGGCTTTGAAGGTTTCTACCATAAACCTTTGGAAGGTATATGGTGCATTTTTAAGCCCAAAATGGCATGGCCTTTGTGGAATAAACACCTATTTAGTCACAAAAGCAATTTTAGTTTGACCCTTGGGTGTAACAAAAATCTGAATATAGCAAGTCTAACCATCCATGAATGAGTACATCTCATGTCTTATAACTCGGTCAAGTATACCATTTGTGAATGGAATAGGAAATGGATTTGGCATAGTTTGGACATTTAACTTCCTATAATCTAGACACACTTTGAGTTCCTTCCATTCTTCTTGGGTACTACCACAATGGGGAACAAAAAGTCACTTCTGTCAATTGCATAAATGAATGTAGCTTGGATGAGCTTATCGAGCTCAAATTTGACCTGTTTGACATAATTACAATCCATTTTATATCCTTACTATCTGATGGACTTTGCATCTAGAACAAGTGGGATTCTATGTTCATAGATCTCTACAGGAACCCCTTTCAAATTTTTATAACTCCAAGCAAAAAAATCTATGTATTTCATGAATAAATCTATGATTTCATGAAGTTACCAAATCACATGGGTACAAATAACAACTATCTTTGGTTCCTCCTCTATCCCTAGATAGTTCTTGTGTAGGTTCTATAAGAAAACAATACAACGTCTGTGCTCAACAGATAACAAAATCTCGTATGCATGAGAGAAAAGCAGATAGTATGGAGAATCAAAAATTTGATTACTGTAAAACTGATACAATAGATGGTGCTGCCTTCCAACTGTACGCTTCTGTGTGAGAAGCTTCGATGGCATGTTGGAAATAGTAGAGGATGGAGGCTAGATGCTAAGGAATTAGGGTTGCTGTAGCCAATGATGATGATGGGCTTCATGGGCTTGCTCTTATATAGCCACCAGTCGTAGTTGGTTAGACCCAATTGCGTGACCGACCCAGTCTACCCAAAATGGCCAACTGGAGGTCCGGTCCCAAGGCCACCGACCACATGATAGAACCGGTGTGCAGAATAGAGTGACTGACCTATGGTCACCGTTTGGCCCAGAGCCATCCGGGATCATCAAGGGCTCCGCAACCCAAGAATGGGCTACCCCGGGAAATGCTCCGTCTACCCTCAATGCAGTCAGTTGTAGCCTAGTTGGTAGTGTGCCAACTCTATTTGAAGCCGTCTAGCCATCAGGCCATGCATGGCCCCCATCTGGTGTCCAAACCAGGACCTACCGGATAATCGAGCTACTCAAATGCCTTCTCCTCATATGGGGGCTTATAAGTAGAGTTAGCTAGTTCCCACATAGTTACACGAGAGTGGAGCATTGATATCTAACACCCCCCCCCTCATTGTCCACCTGCAAGTGAACTTACTTTTTCGGCCCAATGCTAAGTCGATGAAGATGCCTCTCCAGCAAGTCTCTTCCAAGAGCCTTCGTGAAGATGTTCGTAGTATTCTTTGTAGTCGGACAGTATACCAAGTCGACCTCTCCATCCATGATGAGCTCGCGTACAAAATGATATTGAATCTCAATGTGTTTTATGCGAGCGTGGAACATAGGGTTCTTTGCAATTGCCATGCAACTCTGATTGTCACATGATAACTGCGTAGGCTTGTTCTGCACTGCACCCATGCCCCCTAAAATCCTTCTCAACCACACTGCCTCACAAGAAGCAAAACATGCTGATTTGTACTCAGCCTCGGTAGAAGAAAGTGCAATTGTGGGTTGCTTCTTGCTAACCCATGACACAGCTCCAGATCTAAGTGTGAGAAACAGTAACCTATCACTGATCTCCTGCTGTCCACATCTCCTACCCAATTCAAGTCATAGAATCCGATTAAGATGTTGCCCTTGGTATAGGTGATGCCATAGTCAAGTGTGCCTTTGATGTATTTCAGCACCTATATCCCTGCCCTCCAATGGTTCTCCCGGGGCTTATTGAAAAACCTGCTTAGTACACCAGTCATAAAACTGATGTCTGGTCGTGTGTTGCACAAGTAGATCAAACTTCCCACAAGCCTTTTATACTTCTCTTCGTCCACCAGTGGTGATGAATCCTCATTTGAGAGCTTCACATCAACCTCCATAGGGGTGCCAACTGTCTTGCACTTAGCCATGCCAAATGCCTTCAGTATCTCTCCAACATACTTCAGCTATGAGATGAAGATTTGTTTTGGCTCTTGCCAAACTTCAATCCCAAACAGAAATGCATCAGTCTGAGGTCTGTCATTTCAAACTCTCTTCCTAGCAACTGCTTTGTCTACAAGATCTTCTCTTCATGGTTTCCTGTTGTGACAAGGTCGTCCACATAAAGGACCACAATCATGCACCTACCTCCTTCTCTGTAGATATACAAATTTGCATTAGATGGGCTCCTCCTGAACCCGTTTTGCAGAAAGTAGGCATCAGTCTATTGGTACCATGCTCATGGGGCCTGTTTCAGCCCGTAAAGTGCCTTCTTCAGTTTACAGACTTTACCTTCTGAACCGGGGATCACAAATCCTAGTGGTTGTTCCACATATACCTCCTCCTTGAGATCTCCATTCAAAAAGGCAGATTTTACATCCATCTGAAACACGGGCCAACTTTGCTATGCTGCTAAAGCCAAAACACTACGAATTGTGGTTAGTCGAGCTGTGGGAGCAAAAGTATCTTGATAATCAAAACCATGTACCTGTGCGAATCCTTTTGCCACGAGCTGAGCCTTGTACTTATCCAACATGCCTACTTGGTCTTGTACACCCACTTGGTGCCGATTACCTTGCGTTTTGGTAGTCGATCCACAAGGTACCAAGTGTTATTCTTCATTATGGAGCCATACTCCGGCTGCATAGCCTCCATCCACCTATCATCACCCTGTGCCTCTTCAAGACACTTGGGTTCTTCAACACGGATCACCTTTGTCATCAAAGCATAGTTGACCAAGTGTTCCTGCACCCTTCTTTTCTCCTCTAATCTCTTAGACTGGCGGTGTTCGGATGGTTCCTCCTCAATGGCTGGAGGTTCTCTGCCATCCAAAAGCTGCTTTACCCACTTTAGGAATGGATGTTGCCGTTGTGGTTCTGTAGGCTCTTCTTCCTCTTCTTTATCTTGAATCCTCCCAAGCACCATTGGGGGAGTTCGGTCTGCTGTTGGTGGTTGTACTAGATGGATATCCTGGTCCTGGTTGTCTAGGAAGGAAGCATCCTCCAATTGATGTGGCTATTCTGAGAAGACCACATCACGACTTACTATTACCTTCTTGGTAACAGGATTATAGAGACGGTAACCCTTCGCCTCTTCACTACAGCCGAAGAAAATACACTTCCGGCTCTTCAGTTCCCATTTGGTCTTGTTAGCATCAGGGACATGCAAAAAACAGTCACATCTAAAAACTCTGAAATGTGCAGCTGAAGGTTTCTTACTAGAAAAGGCCTGCAGTGGAGTCATCCCATTCATAGCCTTCATGTAGCTATGACTCAAAATGTACGTGAACTCGCCACCCAGCCTTCTATTACTCCATGTAAACTTCCAAAACCTATATGGGTCTAGTTCCTTCACCTCATTAGCCCCCGATCCATGCATAATCTTCCCAACCATCTCTGTCATCCCCAATTATCATAGCCCCCCCATGGGATCTATCACACCAGGACTCTCGGTCATGTTCCCTTCCCCCCCACATGCACTCAGAGAACTCCAGCAAGCCACTCTCCCCTCAGCCAAGTTGGGTGCATAAACACTCACGACATAAAACTCGAACTCGTCTTGGGACACCACATCACCAATGAACCAACCCTCCTTGCTCTCAATAGACTCACGAGGCCTTAACGAATTTAGCACCAAGATTGTCAACCCTCCCTTTCCTTGAATTGGAGAATTAACAAAGACTTGGTATCCTAATATCTTCTCGATGGCAAACCACCAACTATCCTCACAACTGCAGTTAGTTTCTTGAAACAAAACTATGCCTAGCTTTACCCTCTTGATGACCAAAAGACGATCTTTATGCTTGCTCTTACTGCATCACCCCCTCACATTCCAAATCATGACCTTAATACATGACCCACTCATTACCTTGTCTTTGTGCATTTTGAAACCAATGGCTAAGGGATTTATAAGTGTCCTTAAAGAAGTTGAACCTGTTATCCCTAGCTGAACTCCTCACCACCTCCTTGATTCACTTTAAAAGCGTTCTTGGGTGAGAGACCTGGCCACCTTCCAACCTTCTTCCACCTTGGCCTTTTGCCAAATTTTTTCTTCGAAACCTCTTTTGCGATGGTTTGCATCGGCCATCTCCTCCTCTTTGGTGGCTCGATAGAAACACTTGCCTTTGCCTGGACAACACCGTTAGCATCTCTAAAATATTGCTCACCTCTTGGGAGCTCTTCCTTCGATGTATTCGATGTGCCCGGTTGAGGGGAAACCTAGTGACTTCCATCGCATTTGTCAACTAATTCATCATTCTTTCACACCACCGTCCTTCCTTTCTTCCCGATGATTGTTTTCCAGGGCTTTGAACTTGTGGGAGGGGTCTGATCAGGTCCATCCAAGGACTTGTGGCATGCACTATTGAGTGCATGAGATGTGGGTAAACGGGATGCTTTACTTAAAACAAGATCTTCAAATACATGAACGCCTTCACCTTGCTATAAAATTTAAGACCGTGAGCATATCTTAAGAAGAAAATTCCATGTTTTATGCACATATTTCAAGTGTGGGCACTAGGGTGGTCACCCTAAAAGAAAGACCAATGTCCAAAATGAATGACCATCACCTTGAAGAGGCAAGCATAAATATATCTACTATGAGATTCCAATACTCTGAAGCCTCAACCTCGGTCTCTTCTAGCCAATAGAATAGACATCGCATGAGAAATAGACTAGCATCAACTTCCATATGCATTCCTGTCCTGGCAAATTAGCATTTTTTGTAGCCTAGAATATAAATATAGTTAGCGTCACCTCACAAGAGAGTATTGGGTAATTATAGCTGTGAAAATTACATACCCCTTCCATGCTGATTGGTAGCCTAGGACCCAAAACCAACTCGATGATTTTAGCAATGGTGGGGGCCAAACATCTTGAGATAACCAAACCATGATTGGTTATCCTCTATGAGTCAATATTTCCATGGACTTTTTGATTCTCCAAGTCAATATTACTACGGTCTTCTTTATTCATCGTGCTTGCGCTCTTCTTCTTCCCTGGGAGCTTCCTCTGTCTCAGATATGGCAGCAAATGCTCTGTGCAGCCTAAGCCATCTTCCCAGTACGCGAGGCCCTTCCTTGCCATCCACAAATCTTGCAAGACAGCCCGCAAGCGTGCACGGGCTCCCTCCTTTTCTAAGCATTCCCAGACATGCTTCCCTGGTCACTCGGGCAGGACTTACTCAATCTCCAATTTCAAGGTATACACACAGTCGGACTGGCTAGATCGCTGTTGATTCTCTTTGACGCACATTTTGGCTACTTGGCAACACTTGATCCGCAATGATCGTTGCCTTTGTGATTGTTACCTTTGTGATCCAAACAGGATCTTGTTGGAAGACAAGGCAGGAGAGATAAATTTCAGGCCTCAAGTGCTTGCATTCTCGGGGACAATGTACGTAACTCTCTCAAGACTCTGTGCTTTGTGGATCTACCTCGAAAAGGGAGGTCTTTAGTGTCGTGCTTTGGCCTCGCAACGGAATAGTGCGGAGTCTGACTCTTGAATTACACAAATGATGCAGACTATGGGACATACTCAGTGGCGTATGGCGACTTCCCGGAACCATTGCGGACCTCATTTCCGGAAAGGAAAGCGTAATCGAGGAAGTTGAAGGTAAGCTCGAGAAGCTTGAAGGTCAGCGTGCTGTCTTGCGCAATTTATTCTTCAGTGGGAGCGCGTTGATTCCCGGGGTTTTCCATGAGTTGTTTCGCAGAAAAAGTGGATAAAGCGGCCGAGTTTGTGAAAAAGACTGCCAAAACCATAGAGACTACGGCCCAAGAGGTGGAGAAGGTAGCTGATATGGTGTCTGAAGATGTCGACAAGGTAGAAGCCTTGATGGACAAGGTAAACCCTCGAGAGCGCAAATGTGCAATGGTGTTGAGGTAGACTAGTAAGCCATGGCTGTTGAAGGAGAGCTTAATGGACATGGGGCGGGTTTGTTTCAGGTGGAGAAGACCTCAAAGTCAGTGGCAGACGATCTGAGGGAGACCAGCGATGATCTCAAGGGAGCTGCGGATAAGCTGAAGGACACTGCGGAAGTCATTCGGAATGATGGAGCAACCAAGGCTTCTGCGTCTTCTTCTCCATCATCGACAACAGCGTCTACAGCCGAGAATGTCTCCAAGTTCAACTTAGTCTACCTTCTGCAGGTGATGGTCCGTTGCAGGCTGCCGGTGGTGGATTTGAGGACCCAATTGTTAGCTGCTGCAGCCGCTGTGGTGGGTTGGCAGCTGCAACATGTGAGGACTGCAAGCAAAGCCCAACTCGATCGCCATTTCTTTTCAGCTTTCAGTAGTATGATGATGCTTCAGGCCGCCGCCGCTTAGGTTCCCGTAGCATGATCTGTTTGGCTCAAAGAAAGTTGCACCAGAGAGTTCATGTAAGTGTAAACTCAGTAGGAGAACAATAGGGTAACAAAGAGAGTTGAACACAGATTTGATGTAAGCGTAAACTCAGTGGGCAGTAGAGTAGTTCTCTACGGCTGCCTGCAATCAATTCCCATGAAAGAAACCTGCTGCTTATCGTGTGATCTGCCGTTGTACTTGGCATTTGTGTCTTGTGGGGAAAATAAAAAGTTTAAACTCAAGTGTATGCTTCATCGAGAAGGGCTCTCAATTGGAAAAATTACATGTTTTTGGCCTGCCACCAGGAGGCCTATGTGAAGGCAACCCTCACTAGAACATGCTTATTTTTGCCTGCCATAGGTAGGTCTTAAGTGAAGGCGATTCAACAAGAAGCGAAAATAGCCAATGTTTATTTTCATTTTTTATTGATCCGCATGCTATTTTAGACCCCTCCTCTGTCTCTCTCTCTTACTTTGTCTCCCCCATCCCTATCAATTCATCATCTCCGTCGTCTTTCGCTATTTGAATCTCGGGTAGGCCTTATGAATTATTTGTTATCATTCACCTTGTTTAATTCAATTTGGCCAAGTTTTTGAGGGATGGTGATTGGTGCATGTCCCAGTATTTTTACTCTCTCTCTGTGTCTCTCTCTCTCTCTCTATATATATATATATATCATTGCTTTCAATTCATCATCTCTACCCTCTTTCGCTTCAGGTAGGCCTTATGAATGATTTATTATCATTCCTCTTGTTTTACATTAAAGGTCGGATATATTAAAAAGCTGGTCACGCCTCAAAAAGGACCAGTTACAAAAAGGTTGGTATGAGAGGTATGGGGAGCCTTTCGTAGTCCACGATGTTCTAGATCATTGGTTGACGAATTGCGTCATTTCTAGGGAAGGACAAGATGACTTTACATGGCTCTTGGGAGTGGAGAGTCTCTAGTTCCTAAACTCAATAGGAATTGACTCCTAGGTTAGGCTATATACATGCTTTATGAGCATATCCGGCGAGTTGATCCCACAGTGTCGACAAATTTTAGCAAGATTAAGGAAAGGTTGGGATGGTGATCCTAAACAACTTTATTAGCATTCACTTAGTAACATTCAAAGGCAATGTGTGTGTGTGTATGTATGAGAGAGAGAGAGAGAGAGAGAGAGAGAGAGAGAGAGAGATTAACGTTTATAGAAGACCTCATGGGTCTATGAGACATATATGAGACAAAGTGCAACAATAACTAGATCCGAGCAAGCAGTTGTTAAAAAACAGTATATGTCTCTTGTTGAAAAGACCAATGAGTATGCCCTTCCTCGGACACATAGCAATTCACATTTAGCATGTAGCACTATGCAAAGTGAGCTTGAAATTGAATATTGAACTTGTGAATAGATTTTGTGCTAGATAATTGGAAAGCATTTTGCACTTCGCACATAGCACTTTACATTTAGCACATAAATAACTACACATTTGTGTGGGGACAGTTCCTCTCTAAAAATTATAAGACCAAGGAATGTGCCATGCCTTAGATTTATAGTATATTCATAGTTTATGCATAGCACATGGGAATTTGCATTTATCATATAGCACTTCGCATTTAGCGTATAACCACACATTTGTTTTCCTTGAAAAGGTACATAAAGTCGGTCAAAAGTAGAAGTCAATAATACTTGAAGTTGACAACATTTTTATAGGGGGAGACTTTGCCCTTGCACAGGTACATGAAGCTATGATGTTTTAGAAGTCAATAGCTAAACCAAAGGAAGAAGTAGAAATGTATAGAAAGGGCACCTGTGGCACAAGGATAGAAAGAAACATTAGAGGAACACGAGCCCTCGACTGACCACAGCCATAATGATCGATGCAATACTTAAGATCGGTATGAAGGTATTCAAAAATGAGATACAAGAGAGGCTTTCCTATTTTGGCAATATGTTCTACATACAAAGTCTTGGAAAGCAAGAAATCATGTGTAAGAAGAGAAGCCCCAAACCAACATAACATGAATTTTGAATTGAGGCACATAATTTTCCCACGCGAGGGGACCTTTTACTAAACATTTAAAATTCCCAAATCCTATGAATTGGATGAAGACAAAAAGAAGTGAAAAAATTATTATTGAAGGTGGGGGGAAAGACATTTTTAGTGAAAATTCAAGACCTACACAAGACATGCCTTCTCCTCACTAATGTGAAAGCCATCTATTTACTCTATCATGCTTAAGAAAATCCGAGATTTTAGGGAGGACTTGGGAAAGAATTTTGGCAGCATGATTATGGATAATTCCTAAATATATATGGACAGGGAAGAGAGCTATGCTATGATTTCTATGATGGCAAGTGGACCTTCTAGTGGGGAAGCTTGAGGTGAGACTCTAGGCACTCATCCCAGCTTGCAACATCAAAAGGTGAGGGCTAAAAGTTGTTATACTATAGGAATTTAAGTGCAGTGCAGAACATAGTTTGTGGTTCTTGTGTCGCAAATTAGGATATGATGTTGCCCGCAAGATGGGAAAGGGGGATCAGCAATTCTGGTGCAAAAGTTGTTGACATCGAAAGAGTTGTTCAGGGATATCGAGGGGTGGTGGGTAGCTACCTTTGTGGTCGCAAATTAGGATATGATGTTGCCCGCAAGATGGGAAAGGGGGATCAGCAATTCTGGTGCAAAAGTTGTTGACGTCGAAAGAGTTATTCAAGGATATCGAGGGGTGGTGGATAGCTACCTTTGTGGTCACAAATTAGGATATGATGTTGCCCGCAAGATGGGAAAGGGGGATCGGCAATTTTGGTGCAAAACTTGTTGACATCGAAAGAGTTGTTCAGGGATATTGAGGGGTGGTGGATAGCTACCTTTGTGATGGTAGAAGCGTTTGAGTTTAGGGTGGTGAGTGTGTATGCTCTAGATTCTCAATAGGAAGAGGGGATAGAAGACTCAACTCATAACTGAATGGTAGCCATTGGTTCTTGGGTGGTAATTGGACCAAGAGCCCACTCGAGCAAACCCCATCAGGGTAGCACTCCTTCAGGTCTAGAATGTGACACATGGAACTAAGGGTTGGTGGATTCTAAAGAGCTTTATCTAGAAGGAGTAGGAGAATTCACATGGAGTAAACAGAGGGAGGGAAATGAGTTACATGTAGGAAGTCTAGACATGCTTTACGTTTTCGAAGAAGGTTGGTGGATGATGAGAGGCCCAATGTGGGGAGCCCCTCACATAGAGAAGTTTATGTGGGGAGTCCCTCACATAGAGAAGTTTATCTCTATGTGGGGAGTCCCTCACATAGAGAAGTCTATCTCACCACATTCCGATAGTTTAGCATTTTTGTGTTCTACACATCATAGGAAGATCCCCAGAGATCCCCTTTAAGTTTGATAAATGGTTCTTGGCCTCCCAAGACTTCCGCAGAATGGTGGAGAGAGCATGGTAGGACTCCTAGTATGACTTTAACGATCCTTGCTAGGGGTGGTGGGATGTTGCCATCCACATAGTACTACATAAGGTGACAGAACTAGACTAGTATAGGACTAAATGTAATGACTTAATGAAGTCCTTGATGGCAATTTGGTAGTCTCTATATGCAGCTCACTTTAAGGCTTATAAAGACCCTATTTTCGTGCACTTTTGGTGGAATATAGAGATTGCTATGTAGGAGAGAGAATTGGATGAAACACATCATGCCCTAATTAAAAGTCGATAAAACGATTTGACGTGTCCAATTTCCCCTTGAATATGTTCTTTCAAGCTCTTAAATGCAAGCAAGAAAGGGAATTTATTGACAGAGTGGTTAACTCGTAGGACAATGGTTTTGGTATGTGGGTAAGTGATTCACGAGGAGTTGAGCTTCCTAATGGGGAAAAGAGATGCACAAGATGTTGTGACTAGTTTGGCTATGTGGAGGAGGTACACCAAGGAATAGAATGCAAGGTTTCACATTAGGAGAGTCAATGTTGGTAGACCATCTATAGAAGAAGAGCTAAAGGAAGCTCTATATGCCATAGTAGATGGTAAGTTCTTGGGAAAGAATGGGCTGAGTGTGAATTCTACTTGGGGCACAAACTCAATATGTATTATGTTACTACTCTTGTCCAAAATCTAGGGGATGGGGGGACAAGGTCCATATATAATGTGCATGGATTTCCTAACAAAAGTTTTAAATATGCAAGGGAAAAATATGACAATCTCTAGTTCTCCCTACTACAATCTCCAGTCTTCCTTACCACAAAGCATAAGGCTTATACTTCAAAAATATGAAAGATTTTAAGATTTGTACATATTTTTCATAATATGTGATACCCAAGGTGGGGTTCTTTTGGAAGAGGGGGGGGGGTCTTTTGGATGTGATACCCAAGGGGGGGTTCTTTTGGATGGGGACCAGGGGGGGGGTCTTTTGGATGGGGGGGTTAAGACAAAAAAAACACCAACATATAAAAGACCAACTCCTTTCAAAATCATGTAACCTTTTCATATGTTACAATTTTCAAGGTGTAAAAACATGTTTGAAGCTCTCTTAGCATAGAGCACAATCATGCTAATTTGACTAACTTTTACCCATGGCATATTGTTAAATTCATCTCATACTCAAAATGTTCATAGGTATTCTTACTAAAGGGAGTTGGTGCCCTATGGAATTCTATAGGTCCTTCTGGAACACTGTTGGATAGGACCTCTCAGATATGGCATGGTAATAACTAGGGGCTCAATGTCAATGCAAGACTATGAATGTTTTCCCAAAGAGGCAAAGTCGCCTGAAGGTCAACATCTAACACCCTATCACAACGTTAAACACCTCATACAAAATAGTGGCAAAGTTAATTGCAAGTAGGATTTGAGATATCTATAGGACCCTAGTAGCTATTATTGAACAAAATGGTTTTGTGGAAGGGCACGATATATTTGATAATATTTTAACTATTTTCTCAGCTCTAGATTTTTTAAGCTCCTCAGGCCAATGTCTAATAATTTTTGGCATAGATCTTGACAAAGCCTACGATTGCATATGCTGGGACTACCTCCTAGTAGTATTCGAAAGGATGGGGTTCATCTAGATGCTCACCAAAATGGTTGCCTATCTGATGGGCAACATCTCTGTGATCCTTTGCATCAATGGGGGGATAGTTGCATGTTTGAACTAAGGAGGTCAATAGACAAGGGTTTCCTCTAGCCCCCCTCCTGTTTAACATAGGGTCGGTCCCTTGATGGAACATGTTGAAGCGTGAGGTGGAGTCGACAGCTATCAAAGGGCTAACTCTACCTTCAAGGAAGCAGCTTTGTGTGCAATTGTCTATCAGTCACATATCAACTATCTTATAAGGAAGATCAAGAGAGCATGCTATGACTTCTAAAGATGCTGAAGAAATTCTATGGTGCCTTAAACTCTAGGTACAATTGGCAAAAACATTTGTATTGAGGACTAATAGCGCCCCCTTCCAGATTGGTTTGGATGAGATGCATCTATAGGTTATTTGAATAGGGGAGACTATTAGGTAGTTGAAGGCTCCCCTAGGGTTGGATCTAATCTTCAAGAAATGGTTCTAGTGGCTCAAAAAAAATATCAATGCTAAATTCAAGGGATGGAATGGACTATATCTAGGCTAGAACGCATTGTTCTTGGCCATATAGCACATTCTAGCTATTGCAACCACCTATGTGGCCTCTATATGGAATTTCAAGCAGGTCCATTGGTAGGAGATAGAATGAGTCTTTTTGTGCCCTCCTCTAGGTGGAAGAAGAAGGTAAAAGGAAAATTTACCACATTCCATGGGAACCTCTGAAGACCTCGAAGTCCCAAGGGGGGATTGGGCTCCTACACATCATGGTGAGAAACACTTGCAAAACTTTTGCAAATAGCTCCCCCAAATCTTCAATGCTACTTCCCCTAGGTGTACATGGTGAAGTATATTATTGAAAATGAAAGAGTAAGGGTATAGGCTCATTGCTGAATTTGCCCTGATATAACTGCCTCTGTCTGAAGTTTCTATCCACATTGCTCGTTCAAATTTGATTATGGGTTTAGTCTCAATAAGGAAGGGTTTTGTTAGACTAATGAAGTGGAATGGTAAGCATGGACTATGAGGGGATGCTAGCCTCCTAAAAGGGATCTAGTGTGGTCCAACGCCCTACCCAAAACAAGCAACTCTTTTTCCATGCACAATTTAACAAGAGCTTGTAGTTTATTAAAAAATGGCATTAGGAGATAGGCAGACATCTAGAAACCCCATATTATAAACTCTGGATCACAATGGGATAGCTATGTATATGATATGCCCTCGACCAATGGGAGGCAATGTTTGTTATAGGTAGCTCTAGACCACCTCCTAGACTCTTGGTCATCAAATTGCTTACATTCCCCAAATTGGAGGGTGGATTAGTGTATGGTGGGAAAAAATTATGTGTGCAAAATTTTGGCAAAAGTGGTGTACCGCAAGCTAATCCATTCCCACTGTCACATATCTCGGAGATCAACCATAAAGGGCCTCTCAAAAGGGGACTAGCCTGGTGGAAAGCATGGCTTTGAGAAGTGTTCCTTCTAGATGCAAGATCATCAAGAAGTGTTCCCAGTTCAAAGAAGGTTAGAAAACTAGATACCAATTAGCACCATATGCCCAATCTATATAAGGAAATAGAGCACATCTAAGATCTTTTTTGGAATAGTTGCTTGGTGAGTAGAGAAGTTTGAAGGTGCATGGAGGTGGCCATCTGTGGCTCTAGCTTGATGCCTACATTCCACCTAGGCTCAGTTTGGAGGGAGTCACTCTTGGCAAAGGCCTCATGGCTCCCATCTATGTGGGAAGCTAGCTAGACCCTAATTTGAGCATCTATAATGCTTTCAAAATAGGTGTGCAACATAATTATGGTTCAGCATGTAGTGCAGATAAGGAAAAGCAAACCTGTGATTCTAGACCAAGTCAAAAGAAATATCAAGGACCTATGCTAGATTGTCAGCTCCAAGTATCCCTTGGTTAGCCATGCTCTCTTGGAAACTGGAACCCACCACGCAAGGGGTAGTTGACATCTTTGCCATCAGCAGTGTTGGCCTAGGGCTAGGCCCTTCTATTGGACCAATTTTGTAAATGGGTGTTTTTGCTTGCAATTAACCCCTCCTAATCAATACAGCTTTTTTTGTGTGAAAAAAAGAAGGAGAAAACTTTGATCCAAATACTTATTTCTCAAATAATGAGACATTACATGATGACTTTGATTATTCATAAACCATTCATACCTATTTTAATTCATATATAGAACTAGATCATCTAAAGAAGATACATGCTTAAAGAAAAATGATGCAAGAATCTCTCTTTTTTATTTTTTCTTTTCATAATCGAGATATATGCCAAAATTATCTTACAAATGGGCACATGGCCACAATGTGATATCCGAGTACCCTTCCTCATTCCTCCGAACTACTATGGTAGCTCGGAGTACCCTCATTCAAGATATAGTCATGTCATGCTCTACCAAATGGCCTAACCTTAATGAAGAAACTTCCTACAAGAGAAACCCTTTTATATGACCTATGTGTGCTTGAACACTAGATTTTACATCAAGCATGAAAGCATTCCTTGTTAACTAGATGTGCCACAAGCCTATCCATAAGAAAGAATAAAATAATATTGAATGGTCTATTTTATCTCACCCTATAGAATCTTGCCAAAAACCATAAAAACCTTCCCTTGATATGGAAACATAGAGACCTAGCCCTTTAGAAGTACTTCCTTCCACTAGCCCCTACTCTTCTAGGTGTGCCATGCCACATTAGTCTTCTAAGTGAGGTCTTCAAAATGCCCAATCTAACCAAGGTTGTTGAACCTCCATCTAAGGATTGCCACCGATCAATGTAAGGGTAGGCCTCACCTTTCATCCCTTAACTTTTCCCATAACTGAATATAGCCATGGGGAACTTGAAAGTATTGTCAAACTTTTTGAAATGTAGATAAATGGCCTCTATGGGGAAACAAAGCATCCCAAATTCTTACCAACCACAACCAATCCATGTAGCTCTGTCAGTTTGTCAAAGACATCCAAAAGTTGAGAAGTAGCTAACCATTCACCTACTATAGAATCACACACACACACACACACACACACACACACACACACACACACACAAACACACATCCCTTCTCTCAGATATACCAACAATTATGAACCTTTACATCGAATAGTCTATGTTATCTAGCCCTGTAGAATGTTTCCAAAAACAATAAACACCTTCTCTTGATATGGAATCATAGAGATCTAGCCCTGTCGAAGTACTTTCTTCCATCAAGCCCTACTCTTCTAGGTGTGCCATGCCACATTAGCTTTCTAAGTAAGCGAGAGCTTTTCCTTCACCGTCATATGGTACAATTAATTTGTAATATGTTGTATTACATTTTGAGGCTTTCGAAATGCCCAATCTAATCAAGGTTGTTGAACCTCCATCTAAGAAATGCCACTAATCAACATAAGGATAGGCCTCACCTTTCAACCCTCAACTTTAATAACAGGAGAAATGGGGTCACAAATGGGCATCCAATTAGTGTTTCCTGATTTCAAGGGATTAGGGGGAGGATTTGAGCCGTAGCAATGAGAGTGCTCCAAGGTGTGGGGCAACTATTGAGGTGGAGGGTGGTAGGCCTCATAGAGCCCCTATTAGTTGTTTCCCTTATAGTATGCACCACCCAAATCATCCTCCCCCCCCTAACCCATGCTGAACCTTCCTCCTATGTGGACCTTCCCCAAATTAGACCCAAAATGGAACTCAAGAGGAAATGGGCCCTCTTGGGCAAGTTTTGATCCCCCCCCTTTCTCTAGGTGGTATGCCCCTCTTTCTCTAGTGCACTATTTTGGTTCATTTTGTTTCTCCCTCCATTTTTTAAAGATTGGATTTCACTCTCTTGCAATTGCCCTCTACCTGTTGTTTGTTTGTCCCCTCCTCTTCTCATTTTGTCTATAGCATCTCTCTCTCTCTCTCTCTCTCTCTCCCCCTCTATCTCTATGTGTGTGTGTGTGTGTATCCCATTAATAAATGAACCATACAATTAATTCAATCATTTGAACAATTATAAAAAGTTGCATATGATAAATGGATTGGATTTTTGACATAACTTTTAACAATATTGCAATCCAAACAATTTTTTGGTAAGGACCTGAGCAACATGATTGGCAATAGAAATTTTCTTTATTGAGTTTGCAGATTTAAGAAGAAATTAATACAAAAGTGTCGAATCCATCAGCTAGCCGCCCAGGCTCCGAGGTCAGGGTCCACTTACCTACCACCATCCAAACCAACCATTTGTTAGAACAATATAGTTGAATTTGGGTAGACAGATAATGCCTATATTCCCTAGCTTGTTATTGCTTTACCTAAGAACTTGAAACACCTTTTGGATTCTAGAAGAAAAATGAATCAATTCCTAAGACCATCGAAAAAATTACAAGGAGCTAAGATCAATTAAAAGGGTTTCTTTGTTCATAGAGAGAGGAGGAAAAGAATAGCAAAAAGTTAGATTAATTAATTAAATTGTACAAAAAATGCTTGGGAAAATCTAAATTAAAAAAAACTTTCAAGGGGGTAATCCACACCCATGCCACACACATTTTTTTGAAATTTTTAAAAAAGAATTAGTTGAAGGGAGGTATTCCACACCCTTAAACACAAACAATTACATATACTTTATCAACACTAAATGAAAAAAGTAATTAAAAATTAAGTGAAAATCATTTCATCTAAAATAAATAAATAAATAAATCCTAAGAAGTATTAATTGGTATCTAGAAAAAAGGTTTTTGTGGCCCAAGGGGGAGGGAGAAAACCATAGCCAATACATAAGCAAAAACATATTAAATGTTTGAAAAAAAAAGAAATAAATTAAGTAATAAGTAGGTAGAAAACCATGTACAAAATGAATGTAATGAAAATAAAACTAGTTATATATGAAAGCAAAAAGCTAATGAACTAATTTTTCTATAAAAAGCAATTAATCATATAGAGGGGTATTCCACACTCTTGTGAAAGAAAATTATCATAGCTTCATGGAAGTTATTGTGTAAGGGGGGTAATCCATACCCACATTGGGAAGCAATGAGGGGGGTGGTCCATACCATCATGAGCTAACTTAAAAGTGGGGGGAGTCCACACCATTCTTTGAAGGAACTAAAATTAATTTAAGAAAGTGAAAAAAAAAATCCCATAAATATCACAATAAAGAAATAAGCCCACTCTAGTTAATGAATGGGCCACAACAAAACGTATAGTATAATTCAATTGCCTATATAAAATAAAAAGGGAAAAGGTTGGACATACAGGCCTAAAAACAATTCTTAAAAATACTAATAAAGCAAGAAGACCTTACTCTTAGGCCTATTTAATGTCTTTTAACTTTTTTAATTTGTAAGCCACAAATCCTTGCATAGAAGAAAAACTCCATTAAGTCATTTATTTACTTTAAATATTTAATGAACACATTAAAAGAAACAAGAAAGTAAATTTATCTTCAACTAAAATTAAAAGAGTCTAAAGGAAAAAAAGTTACTATAACTTAAAAATGGAGACATAACTATATAAGAGTACCTAACAAAAGGAAAAGGAAAACGTCTAAGAAAAATGACAAAGAATCGACAAAAAAGTTCATGCTCCTAACAGAATGAATTAAAAACAAAGTGGAATTAAAAGTAATTAAAACTTATATATATATATATAACCACACATAAAAAAGACAAAGTGACTTAAATTAAAGGATCAGAGAAAATAAATAGAGCCAAATTTATGGAAATAAAGCAGATTGAATATATATAAATCAATATAAATGGAAAAAGAGACTCACCCAAGTAAATTAAAGGCAAATGAAAGTATATATATATATATGGGTCATTATTTGCTTAGGTGTAGCCATTTTTAGTGAGCTTCAGGGACTTTTCTATATATAGGTATCTTGCATGGCCCATAACTTATGCATAACATGAGGGCAAAAAATTATGGAATAAGGATTTAGAATGAGATCATTAAAGCATTACAAATGCTATGTTGCATGTGAAGCATGCATCTTGAAGACTATAGGATATAGCAATTTATTCAAAAACATCAAATTTTTGTTTTATACATACTTGCAACCAAGTAATCATTCAAAAGTACACTACGTGAGATTCTCCTCAACCCAAGGACACGTGTAAATGAGAACATTAGGCATGGGTTAACGGGCCTCCAATGTTGTGCTAAAGTGATGCATACCCATTTGAGGGCATGCTCCATATCTTTTTTTGATTTGTTGAAAACCAAAACATATTGAAATTTTGGAATCCAAACTAGTGGGACTAGTGCATGGTGGTCTTAAAAGTTGTTGGTTTTGGTATCTAGATTCACCCTAAAATGAAAGAAGTTGGAAAAGTGCAATTTGTGCATGTGAAAATATATTTTAATAAATCCAACACTATTTACAATTTTAAAATATTTCTTTTTCCATGCACTTGCTTGCTATATGGCTCATAAGCATGCCAAAGGTCATTGCATTTAATAATACACGGCATAAAACCCGATAGCGTGCCCTTTGGCCTATTTGTATTTTGAAGCATTTTAGTCCACATTGCACTTGTATGGGATATCCAATTCTGTTGACGTGTAACGTCGGAGGGGGAAAAACCGACGGTTGAAATTTTGCTACTCCCGCAAATTTTGAATTTTCACACCTCCTGCCCATCAAATCTTGAAAGATTAAGTACCTGCAACCTACCCCGCCCTGCAAATGCCCTATAACCCGCACGCACCTCGATGTGACCTTGCATAGACTTTGGTTTTCCATTGTCTTCTTTCGGGTAAGTTGTCTTCTATTCTTTTCTTGCCTTACCAGCTAGGTTCTCTGGGTCTATTCTAGACTGATCGTGGCCATGGCATTAATGGCAATATACAGCTCACCATGGCTTGCAAGAGAAGCAGATAGAGGTTACAAGATAGGAAAGCTGAAAAGCCAAGTCAAGGCACTTACCACGCCAAGGTTGTTGCGGTTGGGACTGCTGCGGAGGGGGTGCCGAAGTAGAGGGTTGAGGATCTTCATCCATCGATTCAAGTTTGACACCCTGATGCATATGGAGGAAACGATGGGTAGAGGGGGAAGATGAACCAATAGAATATGTACTGGGCAAAGGAGGAGGAGACGGGGGACGTGATTCAGGAAGTGGCAGAGGAGCTTGGGATAGGTTGAATAGGACCAGGGCAAACTTCAGGAGTAACATAGGGAAAGAAGAGTGTAGGATCTAGAGGAATGAAAGGAATAGCAGGAACTTCTTCAACATTATCATCTTCATCATTATCTCTTCTGAAGGCACGAATAATGGGATGTTTTGGATTGAGCCATTGGGAAGGTTCACAACCAGAGGGAGAAGAGACAGGCCAAAGCATGAAAGTGGGAGCATCGTCAAGACGGAGGGAGTTATCAATTGGACTAGTGGAAGATGGCGGTAAAGGCGGAGGACACGAAGTATACACAGAGTGGTGTGACGAGGAAGCAAGACCAGACTGAAGATTTTGCAATTCATTCAAATTAGTATGAATGTTTCGTTCAAGCTTACCAACCGCCTTTTGTAAATCGTAGAGCACCATGTAGCAAGCATCGAGGCAGGCTTGTGTAGCTATGTTGTGCGAATTGCACCAATTTAATTATTGTTGCTCTATGGGCATGCTATCATCGTCTTTGTCAGTGAGGGCATATGGAGCATGCACAGATTTGAGAGATCCATCCTCAGAAGTAGCTTGAAACCCAAATGTGTTGGGCCATTGGACAGGTCGGAGCATAAGCATCGGATGTAGTCGTTCAGATGCAATGACACTATCGAAGTTGGAATGCGTCTGGGGCTGTTAATTTACTATTGTAGAATGCCTGTACTTTAGGCTGGCATCAGCAGGGTATCAAGAGGGGCAGCAGTAGACGTAACCCAATCCTGAATCACTTCTACTTAGAAACAGAGTGCGGGTCAAGGAAAGCGTTGGCACGGTATCGAATCAACAACGGAAGACACTTTTGCAACATCTTCAAAAGGAGAAACAATGAGAAGAAAGAAGACTCCTTGCAGAGTAACAGCAAAAAGCAGTTGCAAATGCGCACATTTGATCATTGCCGTCAGAGTGAAGAACACAAGCTGTCATGTCACGATTGGTGGGAGCATTTGAGGCAACAACATCAAGCCATTTGGGTGATTACCAGTCTCAAGTCTTCACAAGCTTTAGCCTGCACCCTAAAGTTTTGTAGAGTAACAACCCTACCAACACCTCAAGAGATGCACGCCTAAGAGGCAATGCTCTAAATGGCCTATAGAAAGTGAAAGGGGTGCACAGCTTAGATCAACTAGCTGCAAAGAGGGTGACATTAGCTATGTTGGTGTCCCCTGAAACAAAGGAGAAACGGCTTGGGCGCACAATGTCGAAGATGATGTCAATCAGAAGGACCAACATGGCTCTAGCATGGTTGAACATAGAATAGAAGCAATGCACAACCATCCTGATCTGAGAAGTCTGTGGGCTTCAATAGAATGCAAGAAAAGGAGAGACATCCTAAGTGCGGAAGTCGTTGCTACAATGACGACATTTTGGCATGAAAATATGAGAGTTTCTCCAAATAGAAAGGACATCTATAAGAAGCAGATGGGATGCAAGGTATTTGAGGAGCACATCATACACATGCTAGATACAACACAAGTCAGTGATCCCTAAACTAGCTCGGTGGTTGTTTGTGATTGAGTTTTGGGATAGTTTACTTGTTTCATTTCTTAAACTAGGCTTGGACAAAATGTGATTGTCCTAAACCGCCCGGTGGTTGGAACATCATGCAACCATAGGATGGTTCATCTCAATCTCCAATTATATGTGAACCAGCGTGGTTGAACAGACATTAGTTGTCCAGCCCAGTGGCATAGTTGAGCAAACATTAACAGCAATATATTTCACAATATATTGTTGTTTTACAAAACAACCCGGTGGTTGGAACATTGTGGATGCTTCAGCTCAATCACTAGTTATGGCTCACTTATCTGTTGTTCCCGCATGTTGGGTCAGTAGACGGAGTTGTATCTCAAGTTTATGGATCAGAATTCATACATTTTAATTGGGTAGAGGAGCTTTGAGCATTGTAAGCCCTGGAACATCAGCAAACTCAAAGATAGGAATATTTGTTGTTGCAAAACACACATAGACTTTAATGTGGCCTGGCAAGCTATGAATGACTTGAGATCTAGTCATGTTGAGCATTGCTCCATGGGGATCGATGCCCATGCCTCCCCAATGAATGCACAGTCTATAGGCCACCTGGATCCTCATCATGTGTTGCAAGGGAGGGCAAGTTTTGTAGCCTAAGGTCTCTGTGGGAGCCAATGGTTTGTCCATAAGTGGCATAGGGTTGAATGCATTTGCGGCACATACAAGCATTGCAGTTTGACGCTAAAGAAGAAGACATTCAATGTCTGTCCAAATGAAATGAGGGAAGACAACCACGTTTTTCTAAAATGGAGGAGATTTGAAAATATCAATGTTGAAGGATCCGATAAAAAGAGATGGCTACTGTCATATAAGAGCACCTAGCCAAGGGAGCTTGTAGGTGACATGGTTCAATCCATCCCAAAATACGTGCTTCACAATTTCATGACCAGCTAGCAGAATAAGCAGTTCAGGATGTGCACGTTGAACCGATGGCCTAGCTCCTATCCCCATGCCCTGATAACTGTCTGCCCACTGTAATTAATATGCGTTAAAATCTGCTATCCTATGGCCTTGACCCTATGCCCACGACCCGTCAGCTTATTGTCAACCCTATGATCATTGCCATACTCACATCCCTCTGAGGTAGCTAACCCACTAACTATCGCTTACATTTTATCCCTACGTCCATCGGCTTACAACAAACCCTCTGACCATCACCATATTTCACCATATTCACATCCCACCGACCTGATCATTCCACTGCCCATTGCTTTAGCGCTAACCCCATGACCGTGGGCATACTGTCCTCACCCCAACCCACCGACACATGTCAATAGTCTATCCCTACGCCTGTTGCTATAGGTCTATCCCTACGCCCATTACCTTATAGCTAACCCTACAACTGTGAGGATAGCTATGGGAACAAACCCACTATCAAAAATTACATAATTAAGTTTGAGGTAGAGTGTACCTCCACGGAGATTTTATACATGCACTTGAGGTCTAGAAGAATTTTGTCCAAGGATCCCGAACCCAAGGACAGTGGTTTCAACTATGCTCAACCCACTTTTTGCCCTAGTTTGGGATCGGTGCCAATCGAGAGCTCCATTCCGAGCTCTCACTCAATGTTAGGGCCTCGACGTGATTACCCCTCTAGTTCCCATGAGAGCTTGAACAGGGGAATGCAAGACCCCGTGGTTCCGAGGGCTTCCAAATCCCCCTAAACCAACTTAGGTCCACCTAATTCTCCTACTCCTTCTGTAGCCTCAAGGTTAAGAGGTAGGATATCCAACATGTTTGGACGATTGGGCCAAACGGATTTCAGTAGATATGGAGAACCCTTTCGCTAGTATGTCCGCTTAAAGGTGAGGGATTGAGGCCGCCTTTGTGGACTTAGGACCCACAATCTTCACAGGGCATCCTGACTCGGAACGCATGGATGACAAAGACCCATGGATGAGGGACTTCGTAGGGAGAAACCCTAGCCGAGGAAATGCACGAGACTTCCAAGGGGGAAACTCTTATGAAATTCAGACCTTTCAGATGCCCCCAACATTCATCGGCTATGTGGCACCAGAAGCTCCACCTTACCGTCCAATGCAAGGAACCTCCATCCAAATGCCTAGTGACCCGCTTTGTCCTACTGACAGTTTGCTCCCGAAGCTACAGCCCCAATGTACAGGGGACCAGGCTTCATAGCCCTAATGCCGATACCGACAACCCAGTGGATCCCGCCACTAGGGCAGGTCTTGAGTTCAAAGATTCAAGAACCCATGAAAAATGCACTTATGAGAAGAACAAGAATTTCAACCTGGGGGAGGTGGTAGATGCCATGCACATACCCCTCCCTCTCAATATTCTCACGACCAGTATCAACTTGAGGTTGTACTACATGGTCCACCTTGGACTGTAGTATGGAGAGTCTCCCACATCATCACCAGACAATTGTACAAGGTCTAACGGGTACCTTCAAGCACCCCTTAGATCATCCATGGAAGATGGTTCTCCTATTCTATCAAGTGCCTATGGAGATTATGACAAAACCAACTTGGGAAGCAGGTGTAGAGGGTCCATCCAAGCCTTTAAGCTCTCTCTCAATGAACTTTCCATTAGAATCCCTTTAGCTCCCAATCGATTGATGTATCTAGCCCTCACGGTATCCTCCACTCCTAAGCTTCCATCTCCTAAATTCAAATGCATTGCTATGATTGTAGATCCATTTTAGATTTGAAGCTCATTATGAGATTGCAATATAGATATGAGAGATAGTCCTCCAAATTTTGGCTTGTAGATGCCTACTATTTTCACCACTATCACCCAATTATCCTCGATCCTACCATCATAGGTCCCGAGCATACCCCTTGGCTATGTGCGGTGCAGACCACATAGTCAAACGGGGCCCTTTCTTGCTTCTTCTTACAAATTTCTATCGTCATCTTGCTTCCCTTACAATTCCATCCTCGCTATAGAAAATTCCCCTTCAACACACATCTCTCTCCCCCTACCACATCCAATCCTTGCATGGATTTACTTCCAATCAAGCCTTGCACTCCCAAGGCAAAACCCAAGCCAAGGGCATACATGAAAGGATGGGATTGATGTAGACTCTACAAAAGATGCAGCCTAGATCTTAAGCAACTCTCATGTCCTAGGAACACCTTGGCCACCCTTTTGCCGATTTAGCTTCCACACTTCATATTCTTAGTAGCAAGAAGGACCTCCAAAAGTCCTTGTACTATTTAATTGTCCATTTCCATGATGTTGTGGTGCTGCATACACTTTAAGGGGCAAGGTTGCAGGTGCAACTTAAAGTTGAAGATCCAACACTGAGTTGGAACGTTCCTCAAACTTGATCCCCATTCCATGGAGCCCTTTGCAGGATTTGTATTATTTCGAGTGCAAGGCTTGACCATGCATGACCCCCCAAGCATGCAGCTGTATCCGCAGTCAAAGTATGAAAGAAGTTTGAAATTGTAGCAAAGCAAGAAAGTCACAATATTTCAAACCCTCTCAAGGCAAAATACACAAACTATACATGACAAATTCTAAAAGTGTATTAGGATTGCTTCAAATCACTAAAGCAAGCACAGAAAAGAATAATAGAAAGCACCTTAAAGGAATTAAAACCATAATATAAAGTACATAAAAGCACAATAGAAAGCACCCAAAGCACAATAGAAAGCATCATAAAGCACATTAGAAAACATATTAAATAAAGCACATACGAGCACAGAAAAGCACAAAGAAATATATTTTGGGTTGTGGAGGCCTGGCCAATAGGCCAAATTGCTTTCTTTAGCACAATCCTGGAAATGTGCTTAAGAAAGTGATTTTGGCATGTAGAGACATGGTCAAGAGGCCAAATCTCCGCTTTCTTAAGCTCATTTTTTAGGATTGATCTACTTCTATCATATCTTGGGTTCAACACTCTAAAATATTGTATTTTCTTTCATATCAAAGGGATCAAGCCAAATTATCCCAAAAAAAGAGACTAGACTTCACCTCTCATATTGTGTCTAGGCAACATCCTATACCATGTAGAATCATCATTGTATGTGTCAGGAGTCCTATTCCTCTAGTGGTTTAATTCTAATTTAATGTAGATACTAAGTTATGCAAAAGTGTGCTTAAGAAAGTGATTTTGCATGTTCGAGGTATGTCCAACAGGCCAAATCACTTTCTTGAGCATTTTGGATGTGTGCCAAATTACACTTTCAAATAGTTTTTTTGGTCTAGTTCTACTCCACTTTTGGTTTTACATGCTTTGGAAACATGTTTTCTTTGTCAAATCAAAAAGATAAGGGCGAGAGCCCCCAAGAAGAGGCCTTCTAAAGTGTGGGGCCTCTATTGAATGTATATACTAAACAATCTAAAGGTGTGCTTAAGAAGACGATTTTGCCGATTCGAGGGCTGGCCAACAAGCTAAATCGCTTTCTTGAGCATAATTCTGGAAAGTGTGCTTAAGCAAGCGATTTGGCCTATTGGACAAGCTTCCAATAGCAAAATCACTTTCTTAAGCACACTTTTACATTTTTTAGTATATAAATTCAATAGAGGCCCCACAGTGCAAAAGGCCTCAAAAAGTCTCTAGCTATTGTATAGAGTCCAATAGAGTATCTTAGATGTAGAAGGCCTCAAAATTTCTCTATCTACTATTTGATGTGTGCCAAATTACTCTCTTAAGCACATATTTTGCTCTGGTTCTTCTCCACTTTTGGTTGGTCGTGATTTGGAAATATGTTTGCTTTGTCTGATCTAGTACATAAGGGTAAGATCTCCCAAGAAGAGACAATGGTGTTAACTTTTGATGTTGGGGTCAGGGACCACCCTAGACCAAGTAGAATCATCACTCTCTATGTTGGGAGGTCTTCTGTAGTGGGGGTCCTTTACTTGAGCCTAATTATTGAAGTCATGCTTAAGAATGTGCTATTGGTTGTCTTAGAATTGTTCAACATGTCAGAATCTCTCTTGAGTAAACTTCTAGAAAATGTGTTTAAGAAAGCGATTTGACTTTCCAACATGCCAAATTCTCTTTCTTAAGCCCATTTCTAAAGATGTGCTCAAGAAAGCAATTTGGCAAGTTGGGTAAGCCTCCAACAGCCAAAATCACTTCCTTAAGCACAATTCTCAAAGGGTGCTCAAATAGAAGATCTGGGTTGCAAGAGACCTCACATCAAGTTCAATTTATATTTCTCTTAAGCAAAATTTGCAAGTTTTTTCTCTTTGAAAATATGTTTACTTTATCAGATCCAAAAATAAGGTCATGGTTTCCTATAAGAGGACTGTGGACTTCACTTCTAATGTTACCCTCATGGAGGATCCTAAATTTAGTAGACTCTTGATTCTATGTGTCTTGATTTTATTGTGTTGATATCTACAAGTAAATGAGTTTTACATGATGTAGGAAAAAGAAAAAGGACTCAAAAAGAGTATCAACTACCTTCAAGAAAAGGACATCATCACATGCCTCGAAAGGTTCCAAGTCAAGAGAAAAAAGGAAATCATGTGATGAATTGCTTTTTGACTTCTTCATAATTGCAATGACCAGCATGATTTCCACAATTTCTATGAAATGTTCAACAAGTAGCTGGATTATTCAGATTTGGTTGATCACCACATTGAATTTCTAGCTAAACAACACAACATCTTTCAAAAGATCATAGGGGAGGGCAGGGTTTGTACTGCCAAATAAGTATTACATCCACATCAAGGATTTAGTAAGACAGATAACAAGTTTAGGACTTCCATTCATAAAAGATATGACCTCTTACCAAAGCATGTTAAGCCAGAGTGCAACATGCACAATAAAAAGTGTAACTAAAATCATGAGTAAATCCGTTAAACTCATATCAAGAGGCTTGATTTAGAATAAAACCTTGTCAAACCACCTACCAATAGCCACTAAACATTATCCAAATAACACCCACAAAGTAGTTAAAGAGATAAGTGTTAATGATTCTACTCAATATGCTCATTAAAAAAAGCAACCATATAAGATCTCCGTGTAGCCAAAAGTGGCATAGTAATATGTAGATGAAATATGTTTATGGAACAATATAAAAATCATACACAACGGATGTCATAAGAAAATTATCCATTGTTTGCATAGTAAGCATGAAAGCTCATTGAACTTTGTAAATTTTCATAGGGTGGAGTCTAATCCTTCACACTCTATGACACACACTCGGTAGAGGTATTTTGTAGTTGCATCGCTCTCTCCACATTTTTTCTTCATACCATTTTGATGTTGATATATAATCTTGGTATTACTTTTTAGTTTGATTTTGGCTTGTGTGTTGCGCACGCGTGCGCGTGCGTGTGTGTGTAAACATATCCATACACTCACCCACCTATTTGATCTTATGGAGGGGCTCTACCTTGCAAGGAGGATCGAATGCAGACTACCACCCAGGTAGGTAGGCAGCCCTAACACTAGGTTGCCACAGTGGCTTCTGCGTTGTTTGCTATATTTAATATGTGCTTGCTATAGTTAATGTGTTCTTGTGTGACCACCATGAGTATAATGTGGTATATGACGTGTGACTTTGGTTAATGTGAAGTACTACACCGACCTAGACCCCTGCAATTCAATCAGTCGAGCCACAATCTATCCACAGTTGTCTACCTGATCTCTCTACTACCTTTCAATTTCCTACCTAAAATTGACAAGATTCTCTAAGCACTAACCAATGTAACAAGCATCTTGCTGAATCTACCATGCAACACTTGTTCGTAGAAAGATGGTATCAACAAAAATCTTAAAGCTATATCGACTGACATCAACACCCTTCGCCCAACTCCCTAGCTCCATGTCATCTCCTCTTCAATTCCCAAGATGGTGGGCCTGCTACTCAACATGTTCAACCCCCAACCCCTATCAATTCTCCTAGTCATGGTGCTACTTGTGGTCTTATTGCTAGCCTATGCCTCGAGCTCATATAGGTGCACTTTTTATTATTGTTTATCTTTTTTTAAGGTGCAGTTTTTATCATTAGACAAGCTTCAAAGAACAATTTCCAAGCTACCTATAGTATTTCCCACATCAATCCGATCCTACAACTCGTATCTCAGCTTGTCAATAGTTTAATATTCATCAAAGCATGCAAACTTTACTGCTTGGTGTACTTCATTTACTTCATTCATTTTCTCATCGAAGTGTCGTCATTATCTACTACTACATATCCTCATTCTCAATCTTCTATTGTCAAACCTGAGTATTACAATCACATTACTTGCTTTGCACTATCTTTTTTTAAGATCGTATTCAATGCAATGCCTAGTTCTATTTATTCATTGAAGTACCAAGTATTCAAGCATGATAAAGAAAACAATCACTTAGAAAATAATTCCTTTTGTACTTGTGGGAAAACAATTACTTAGAAAAGAATTCCTTTTGAAGAAAGGACAAAGCTAATATGGTTGAAGACAAAGCATCATCACAAGAAGAAAAAAACCACATTGAAAGTGATTCAGCTTTCTAGAACTTACATTTTTTTTGTGTGCTGTCTTTCGTGTTTTGGTTGGGCGCCCTGACTTAAAAAGAGAAATTTCAAAATGGATGTTATAACCTAATCTCTTATTTTGTCTCTACCCTTGAGATCCCATAACCGGAATGTGAAACTACACTGGTACTTCTGAAAGAATGTAATGTTTCTTTACTTGTGCATGTGTATGAATCAAATCATTCTACATCTATGCATGTGAATGAATTTGGCATTCTTTCGCTGAGGGCAAGTTTACACCGCATGATAGACAAGGCATTGGTTACCGTGTGTAAAGTTGAGAAGGCACGAAAGACAAGCTCATATCTATTGCATAAAGCTCAAAATTGATACTCCAACATTCTCCACATCGGATTGCCCTTGTTATGGAGTTGTTCAAGTAATTGAGACCCAAGAATATGTGGCCACAATTGCCTTCGTACGGCTCGCTTGGATAGGAATAGAAGCATTGTGGCAACAAAAATCCACCCCTTTGATCTCTAAGAAGAAACTCTGCATTGTGAATTTGGGAATCCACAAAAGGCATCAGGAGGGGAAGTCTAGAACAGAAGTTGACTCACTAAACTAGTAGATCTACAGCATAAGAAGCCCTGTTACATGTCATGTGAGAAAAAGAAGAGCTATAGAAGAAATCACGAGGCTCCGGCTTACAAAATGTGGAGCCTATCGAAGAAACCATTGATCTCTCTCTCTCTCTCTCTCTCTCTCACCAAGCCAATAGGTAAAAAGCCATTGAGCTAGTAGATTAACGAGTTTCCCTCCCCCCCTTTCATTCAAAAGCTACAAATAACTATAGAAAACGGCGCCAACAGAAACTCCAACAACGCAATCACTGCTCTGTGGGGCGAGCTTTTTTGCGAGAAAGAAGAAAAGCAGGAAGCAAACCTGCTCTGCGGAGCAAGCTTTTTGCGAGAAAGAAGAAAAGCAGGAAGCAAACATGTTGTTGCAGAAGATGTGAATAAATGAATGTGTCTTTCCTGATAGTAACTATTCTAAGTCTTTGGGTAAGATGGTAGCGAGGCACTTTCCCTTGTCCTCCACGACTGCTACTAATGTTGCTCCTGTTGCTCTTCTACTGCGTGCTATGCAAGACTAAGAAGACAGGTACTAAATACTTCCAATAAAAGAACTTGCTAAAACAAATTTAGTAAGATCTGGGTTAGCTCCTATTTGGGTCAAACATTCCTAACTACATCATTAACCTAACACCTAACCCTAGTACCCACTAACCCGATCAACTTGACCGACTACTCACAAACCCGACTTTCCCAACCCACATCCCAAAAATCCACTCATCCCTAAGAATCTTTGCAGGGCCAAAAAGGCATTCTCACACTTATCTTCTTTACAAGCAAGACGCGCACACGAATTGGATATTGTTAGACGACAACACGCTGCAAGACGACAAAACTTGTAGGAGGTTGGATAAAGAATAAGCAAGCTCCACCCTAATTCGAGGCACCATCATTGCCGCATCACAACGATAAGCTAACTCACGACACCCGCATGTTCATCCTACAAATGCTGCAAATGATTTTAACAGCACTTCTCCAACATGTTCTAAAAGCACCACCAAGACCCTCAATGGGATTACTCGTGGCTTTCACAGAACTGACATCACTCATGGATGATAACTAACAAATCCTCTTCACGAAACGTGAACACAGTTTCAGATCGCTATTTTTATTTTCAGTTTCAATTTCCCTTGCATCTTTAACGGTGTTCTAGACTCCTCTCGTTCCTTATCACAGTGATGCAAGTGGTCACATGTGCAGAATGCACAATTGCTAACGAACAGAACATGTAGGAATCTAGATGAAACGTAATCTATGTTTAATGAACACATAATTTCGTAACTCTGCACTTTGTAATAACCTTTGCAATCATAATCGTAAAACCTTGTTCTCTCATAGAAATCCTCGATAATTGATCGTCTTATAGCAAATAAGGAATCGCACAAAGATGCAGGGCCGTGCATCCTTGCTAGAAATCGGACCAGATTCACAGGAATCACAAACAGATGCAAGGCCATGCACCTTGCCATAAATTAGACCAGATTCAAGAGCAGCCTGGAAAGGATCCTGATCTCAACTTAAAATGTGAAAAACCTACAATTTTAAGCAATATTGCTTTGCTGAAGCAGGACAAAGAATTGGAGCTGAACACCACACATAAATTCCGGTTAGAGGAATAAGGGAAAGGGTAAAGACAGTAAAAATTATGGAATGCTGCATGCTACATTTCATACAGCCTTCCCATGAAAAACATCAAATCATAACATTGTCAATTATCTATCAAGTTTTTGTAACAGATAAAAAGAAATTATCCACAAACATGTGAGGACTATGATCCACAAACACTGAGTCACTCTGTGACTGCATTAAAATAACAGAGTCATATACACAATTGCAAAGGCCCAGCTTTAGCCAAGCATCCTTCTGGAACTACTTTCCAGAGAAACCTATGTGGCTGTATCAAAGACTTTGCAATAGACATTTCGACAGATTTCCTAGGATGTCTACCTAAACGAGGTTATGATGTGCCAGGATAAGTACAGCTGGTGATGCCCCAATCTTCCTTTCAAAGCAAAGCACCAGGGATAAAATATATGGACAATATTTTACATCATGGTCGGAGAAATTACACAAGCTGAATTCCAATGATGTTATGGGTGGTCGATCCAATTTGGTCAGTATACAGTACAAATTCAATGCTATCATTCTGGAAGAGATGCACGAGCTTTGACGAGTTTTTGCAAAAAGATATTGTTAGAATTCCAGATCTGGATGTTGACTGGCCTGCTGTGCTGTCCAGTAAGTGTGCACCTGTATGACCCTATCTAGCAGCTCTTGGGGCACAGGCTCTCCCCTGCGCTGATGTGGAGCAATACGAGCAGTATGAACAAGAGTCTTCCACTTATCCTACATTGCACATGAAGCCCCTCACACATTCAGTTGCACTTTCCCATTAAAGTTCCATCTTTTTACAAAATTACTTAATAGCTCTTTGAATTTTTGTGCAGAAACCAGAAGTCCTTAATAAGAACAGAAAGGGTTTGCAATGGGAACCTTGAGGTCAACGTAAGTTCTATGCTTAGCCTGATTAAATGCTTGTAGCTTTACATCACGCCACCTGCAGACATTAAATTAATCACTGTCATGTCACACTCAGACATCATGAATACATGCTTTTGAGAAGAGGAACAATTAAGTGTTACTCTTTATAAATTTACCTGCCAGTTCCAAGAATTTCAACAGCCTGCACCAAAGCCTCAACCTCTCCAACTGTAAATGGCCTTCTTGTACGGCGTTTCCCAAAATCTAGGCCATGCTGCATCTGTACAAGGGCCATGGCTTCTTTCTCTTTCAATCCAGGGTGTAGAATGAGAGCCCCTGAGGTCTGAACCAATGATCCATGTGGAACCGGTTCCAAATCTCTCTTAGCCTGATCAATTAGATTAACCTGCCCTTTCATACCTGCCACAATATAAACATTGATAATCTTGTGAATATGCATAGCCCTATCCGGATTTGGAATACTCATTAGCTCTTAGACTCGACAACATCCACACCTGTATCATGTGCTGCATCCATCTCAGGCAGTCCAATAGCTTTTCCATTGAGACTCTTTGTCGTGCTTCCATTAAAATCACCATCCAGAAACACTGGATACCTGGGCAATCAGATTGGAAGAGATAAATGTCCTGCTGTAAACAAAGTTGCTATCCCTACAACACAAAAGGGAGAACAGCAGGCACAAGAAAATAAATAGGCTGTTGGCAAGGATTTTCAAAGGACAGCCTATTACAAATCCTGAGATATGACATATTGTCCAAGCTATATCATTATATCTATCATCAGAGATATATGAAGTCCAACAAATTTCGGTGATTTTAGCTATAGGTTATCCATGGCTGCCAAAGTTTCCCTCCAAAATGCCCATGCACATTTTGTGAACCTTTAGAACCTCCTTAGGAGGCCCTCTTTAGACCCCCTACAGTGCTGGTCAAATCTCTTGTGCGGAACTGTTTCTTGATTACTCCTCTAATTGTACACTGTTCTGCAATCCACCTCAGTTTCACGCTTACAGTGTGTGTATCTTTTGACAGCAAGCACTTTGCAATTTACAGAAAACAGACATGAAGTGCAAAAATGTGTAGAACTACAGACTACAAGCAGAGATCACAGGTAGGCTCAGAACCATAGTTCAATCCTCATCAACTGCTACCTTCACATAGATGAGCGATTCCATGTAAGGCTACTAGAATTCTAGGGCGCATTAAGGCCTGGATGCAGTCATTGCTATGCTTAGGATGTCCAGCAATGGAATTACATCTCCTATTGCAGTGATCAGCACAAAAAGATTCAAGTATTTCTACTCCAGTCACTTGAGACATTCACAGACCTGCCTTTGAGAACCTGGGCAATGAGGAAACAGGGCTATTATTGATACTACCTTCTGAAAATTTGGACATCTTGTGTGGCTTGGAAGCTAGTTTGGATACTTAAATGTATACAACTCCATTTAATAAAAACACAGCTATGTCCTACATCGTGAAGAAGAACTAATCGTGGACCTGAGTCCTTGCCAATGTGCACAAAAAAGATTCCCATGATGGCAAGGCAGATCAATTCAATAATAGCTTTCAATCCTAGCTCTAAGAAGAAGAGTTTATTGCAGCGAGCACCACATGGCAAAAGAAATACCATACCCCTGGGAAACTTAAAATTTCAAGCTTCCACTGCTCTCATGAATCAAGAAAATAGGGGTCCCTGCCTATGTATCACCTACACAATTTGAAACTTGTAAACAAATACCGTGTTGCAGGTTGACTTGCTGCACATGAAAGTACAAAAAGGGGGTCTTCAGCACTTGCAGGGGGATCTGGAACTCGACTTGGCTCCAACATAAATCCCAATGAATCTAGTCTTTCTTTACATGATATACCCACTTGAACAAGTGTTTCACTCTCATCAGGAACCATCTTCCCTTGAAGAAGTACTCGTACATGCAAACCTCCTCCAAGAAGATTAATAGCCGCTTCCATTACTGCTCTCTGTAAATGGAAACACAGGCATGTCATGATGAAGCAGCAGCGACTGCCTATGTTTGCATACTTTTAACCAACACAAAAAAATCAATACTACAGTTTTGGATACCAACTTATTCAACCCAGAAAACCTCTGCAGAACACAGCTAATTAATTATCGCTTGGATAATGGAAATGATCTGCCCTGCAAAGTGATGTCTTGCCTTCAGATTGGCGACCGTTGCAGTTTCGGGAAGATCTACAGAAAGTTCAGGAACTGTAAAAGAAGTGATGCTGACCTTAACTGCACACAGTTTTGCAGCTCAAGTCAGCCAGTTCAAATGACATGGGCATGACGGAGTTGTTTCTTAAACAAATGTTGCATTTAAAAAAGCGGGAAATTTTAGAGCAGGCTCTGTCCAAGTAAAGGCAAATATACCGTGTGGTTCTCCTTTCGCATGTTTCCATGCTAACTTTGTAGCTGAAGTTGGAGAAGATGCAACACTGGCAGCCTTTGCTGCATTAGCACAATTTGAGGTGGATTACTTTTGGTTGCATACCTTCACATACTTTCAATACTAAAAGAAACCTCCAAATAACAAGGAAAATGAACGGCTGAACATAAATATATCTGAAGCATTGAATCATAGCCTGAGGACACATGCTTTAAGATTTGTATTTTAAAATTATTTTCGTCTTACTTCTATAAGTATAATGTCTCTCTTCTTTTTTTCTCGCCTTCATTAAAATTGAACAGATGATATCTCTCTCTCTCTCTCTCTCTCACACACACACACACGCACACACACACGCACACACGCACGCGCACACAAACACACAGAACACACATGCTAGACACACACACACACAAGTTCCTATAAAAATGCTATCAATGGGGAAAACAGTAAAAGACATACAATTGCATGTTTTTAAATTCCTCTGGTGCCTTGACTATAACGGACTTGAAATTTTGTGCAAATCCGCTCCATTCCCATCTATGTTACCACCACAAGTGCTTAAGTGTTGTGTGTGCGTGTGCGTGTGTGTGTGCGTGTGCGTGTGCAAGTGCATGTGCATGTAATATATGTTTAATGCACATCAATATGGTGCCTTCACTTGCAATATGTGGGCTGATTATGCTTTCCCGCATTCAGATCATGCTCCTCTTTGGTTGCAGCTGTCATTTTATGATATCCAGCATGATAGATTGCCAAATAAAAGACTGCTTCTGATAAACAACAGTTATTTGCAGCATGAGCTGTACAAAAATATGGTGCAAAATTGCTATTGTTCCTCTTTGGGCACATTGCCATGTAGATGCTGATTATGCATGGACAGCAATTTTGTGACCCATATGCAACATGTCATTTGTGACTATGACAAGAAGTTCATGCATAATCTCAGAGAGGATGTTGCCAAAGCTAAAAGCAGTTGTCACCAACTAACAAAAATCAGCCATTTCCAAGAATTATCTCAACATGAGGCTGCTTGTCTATGTCAGGCTACTCACTTCCTTAAAAGCAATGACTGCCAGAAGCTAGAGAAATGGGAAACCAGGGCCAAACAAAGAGCTTTCACTGATAAGGATGGTCCTCTAACGAATTCTTTAAGGGCTTGCATTATAAGAGGCAAATTGCAAATATTGCCAGGTTAAAAATTTGGATGATACTTGGACCAATTCCAGAGCGCAACTTGCTAAGGCATGTGCCACTGTTTTTATGTCTGCTAGACTAGAGCTTCTTCAGCATGTTAGTACAATTTTGTCTCCACAACAAGCTACGCAGCTTGAAGTCCCTTTTCAGGAGAGAGAATTGAAAGATTCATCAGAGCATGTGGAAAATGAAAGAGTCTAAGTTGGGACAGATTGGCGGTAGAGTTTTTTCTACAATATTGGGATGACATTTCACCTGCATTGTTATATATGGTTAACCATGTGTGGGAAACTCAACAGATGCCAGCAAGTCAGAAAAAGGGCTTGGTTAAGCTTTTCCCCAGAAAACATCTCTGTGAGTCATTTACTAATTGGAGACCCATTACACTATGCTTGTCATCTATAAGCTGGCTATCTGCATGATGAATTGCACCCTACTCAATATGGTTTTATTTGCTGTAGACATTAGAGATAATATTGCTAATGCATAAGTGGAGATGCATAAGTGGAGATTGAATATGCCAAATACACAGAAAGGGATGTTCTCTTATTACAAGTGGATATTGCTAAAACCTTTGATACTATACAATGGCATTTCATGTCACAGGCTATGAAATCCCTAGGATTTGGGTAGAAAATGCAGCATGTATTGTATTGGTTATATCAAAATAGCAAAGATGTTCGCATTTTGGCATGGGATATTGCCGACCAATGGATGCTTTTTTGTTCAGTATGGCAGGGATGTCCTCTTAGAGCTTTGTTTTATGCAATAGCTACTCATCCTATGCTTCAATATATGGATCATTTAGTAGCTTTGCATGGTTTGGAGATACATTACAAGAAAACAGTCCCTAAGAGAGGGACAGCCAGTTACAAGCATCAGAAAATATCATTATATGACAAGAAGGCAGGATAATCTAGATCCTACACATGTAGACAATCATAGAATGATTGTCCCGAAAGAAGTGATATTTAGCAATAGAGGGTTCACCAAAGACACAATGGTTGCGGTCCTTCCATAAGGTCCATAGTGCCCAGTAGAAAACCCAGTAAAAAATAAGTCATATCCCTGCGTGACCGAATGAAAGCCAAACAAAAAGCAAGCACTGGGGAAACGAGCCTGAAGCCGTTGCTGTAACACAAGTAAGAAACCACGAGACTCCGAAGAAATGGGTTCATAGACTCCCACAAGGACAAACATCATCTACAAGTGGCAGGAGCAAAATGACGACGAGCCAAAACCTGTCCAAAAGGAAAGATCCCAACCAAAACTCGCCATAAGAATAACTTTTGCCGTAGAGGGAGTTCTGAAGCCCAAAGATGCTGCAATCTTTGTGGCCACCACTAAAGGTGCATGTTATAGACCAAACACGATTGGCATAAAGAGGAACCCAAGGAGGAGGCAGCAAGACTTTATATAAAGATGCAACTGTAATGTTAGCTAGCGTTAGTGCATGATGAACATTATCATCTGATTGGAGAACCCAATGTTTTGAGGCGGTTAGCAAGCTCAAGACGAGGGGCTGGCTGAAAGTCATGGAGCATCTGGGATAATAAATGCCATAAGGGTCGATAGTGCTGTCCCAAAGCATGCTGCCTGACTGCTGCTGGAAAAGAGATGACCATACCAACAGCATCAAGCACATATTTCACGAGGGAAATTCTTTTAGACCGAATAAATTAGAATGGTGAGGTTCTTGCAATGCTAATGGTGTCATGAATACCTTTAGCCAGTGAAGACTCTCAACTCGCAAGGAGTTTCCTGCAAGAGTTATCCCTGCCAATCCACTAAGGTGGGTAAGTATGTGCTTCCAGTCAGAAAGCAATCTAGTGACAAAAGGGCATCCCTTTACTTTGCCATTAGTGTGACCCAGTAGAAGATCCCTTTGTGTAGGCTGCCCGTGACCAAAGGCAGTGGAAGATAACTGCACAATCAAGTGTCATACCATATAAATCCATGGCTGATCCCCTGCACGAACTGCAGCATTATTTTTCTGTTGTGAGCAAGAATATGCATGTGAATATTGAGAATATTCAGTCCCCCAAGTATTTTAGAAGAGCAAAGGCGATCCACTGAAAGTAGCCTAAGGGCTTTCCAGCGATAGCAGGACTGCCAAAAAATCTCCAAGATTTGAGACATGAAACAGCAATGTCTTGCTTGGTAAACATTATCAATGGCAAGTAGAACTGAAGATAGGCAATCAAGATCAATTGAACTATGCGATATTGCACATGTAATGGCCCTCCTGGCAAATGAAATACAATGCCAATCTATTTCATGAAGAGGGATAAGTTTAAATATCTCAAAATTGACTCATAGGCCAGCAGCCAGGACATATAAGGATAAATCCCACATAAGGCATGAAAGATCCCTATCTGTGTTCTGAGATCCTGTGCAATCAATGGCCTGCTGACAAATGGAATTCACCTGGGAAAAAAAAATGTGTGTGTGTGTGTGGGAGAGAGAGAGAGAGAAAGAGTATGTGTTCTCTTCTCTATCTACCTATATCTATCTCTACGCACATTCCAAGCTACAACTGTTTATGAAGACAATCTGTTTCGTTTTAGTCTTCTCTCCCAGACAAACAGTTTCAAGCAAAAGATAAAACTTATACGAATTTGCAGTGTCAGCAGGCAGCAGCTTTGCAAGCAATTACAATGAAATCGTGTGTCCATTAGTATTGCAAAAACATATATTTATATGCCCAAACTCATCTTGTGGAAGCTTTCAAATAGTGCAGTATATAAACCTCATAGTAGCTATCAAAAGGCACAAAAAACTCCATATAGAGATATTATGTAAGTATATATGTATGTATGTATGTTAGTTAGGAGGGTACCTGAAACAAATAGAACCAGGGAGCCCACAAAAATTTTCGAAACTAACAATGCAAATTGATTCAACAATCAAGTGATAGAGTAGAGAAAGTTACTAAGCAAGAAAAGGCTCTCATTTTATGGAGTCTGACCATGTGCTTCTATTAGTGTTTCAAGAGATCCCACAATGTGGTGCATATTAGCTAGCCAAACAACAATCATGATTCAGCCACCCTTTTGTTGCTTGCATCAATGAGTTGCTGCAAGGCAGTTAAATGAACTCACCACTGCGAAGCTTAGCAGCTGAAGCAGGAGGTTCGCCACGCACATCAGGAAAGCCCTCAACGTTCACGTACAGCTCAGGAGTCACACAGGTGGACTCCTGTAAAACCTCCCTTGGTGTCCTCTGCCGACTACGAGCCATACCCTTTCCATGAAGACTACCACCTTTCTCACCCATAATCCCTGGAAAACAACTTAAACAAAATGATGTTAGCGTTCTGCTCAATGTTACAAAATTGATGTAATAAGGTAGACCTTTATTTAGCAAGAGTACTAAGAAGCCAGCTTAATAGAGCTGACCCCAATGTTTGTCCCGCTAATACATTCAGAGGACAGAAACGCTAAGTGGCTTTTAAAAGCGTGAATAAAACTTTCAAAAGAAATTCAAAGGGAAGCAAAAAGAATTTAAACTTACCATTGTTCTCAACATGCTTCCTCTTGGATCCAACCATAGCAGTTTGGCTACTGATGTCGCCATTACGCAACCTTTTTGGTGTCTTCATGCAGGATGCCCTTGAAGACCTCTTTAAGGTTGTCTTGGGGACAGTCGATTCTGAGGAGTTATCGTCATCATCTTTCGCTATTAAGCGAGCTACTTCCTGTCTATTCTCCACTTGCTTCTCAAATGGAATGTCAGACATATTTTTTGCAAAGGTTAGTGTTTCCTCACTACTGCCAGAGCTTACTAATGGAGGATTTTCATCATCTAGCATTGATGAATCTCGTACAGTCATGAAGCTACCTTCCTCCCTCCTTACCCGGCCCCTGATATGGCTACAATTCGCATCACTCTCTTCCTTACATACAGGATCCCCCTTGATGCTAAGCCACCCCTGCTCCAACTCACCTAAATCCAACTGTCTCTGGACTGCAGGACTCAAATGGCTTCCCTTGGAGATGCAGTTACCCTCACACGAATTAATACCGTCAATCCTGGCCAACTTTCGTACATTCATATCTGTGTTCATCCTTATTGAACAAGCATCCTCTACATTCTGCAAACAGCTACATGAGTGCGACGGAACTTTACCAGCAATTCCGAACCCATCTTGACTCTCAAGCGCTTGCTCCTGCATTAAGACCTTTGAAGCTTCAAGCTTATCCATATCTTCCTTCTGCGGTACAGATAAATCTTTAAGTTCTTTGCTTTGACAGGACCTATCATCCCTCCCAGTATGCCCATAAAGTAAGTCCTGTTTCAGGGCCTCATCTGGTTGACAATCCTCCTGTTCTTCATGCCCTACCATCCTTCCACTGTTTTTCTCTTTTGTTGCATTCCCATTCTCCTGCTGATCAATGCTCCTCTCTTGCAGAATTTGTCCTGCAACTGTAGCTAGCAGCTCAAAATATCCCATATTGCATGGTGGTCTCTTTGATTTCAATCTATCTTCACTGCGTCCCTGCATTATCAACACAATCAATAAATTCAAGAAAGAATAGATGAAGTGGCAGGCTGTTTCTCACCTCTTCTTCCCCAATGAATTGTCATACCTTTTAAAAATTGACATTTCTCTTTACATATATCCTCCAAGCATGCCCATGGAAATCACTGTATGATCTCCCTTCCTCCCTCCCCCCCTCCCTCCCTCTCTCTCTCTCTCTCTCTCTCTCTCTCATATGCATTGGTTACCCCCCCCCCCCCCCCCCCCCCCGTCTCCCTCGATTCAAAAAACTCACCACGAAAATGTGAGCACACAAGAATTTCAAGAATATTCCTCTTGCTGCAAGGAAAAAACCAGAATTTGAAGGCCAAAACATGGAAGTCTAATTTTATTACTTAGAGAATGCAAGAAAAGCTTCTGAGAGAAAATAGAAGGAAGTAATTCATGACTCTACTTTCCCCCCATCTGAGCTCATATCTGCTTTGCACTACGGGTGTAGCACAAATGCAAGTAAAAATGCAGAGGTTGTGGAGATCAAAATGAATGCACAGATAGGGAGAGAGATTGATGGAATGAAATGTAGAGGCGTAATTTAATTGGGGTTCAAGCAATTTAAACCCTATTGCTACTCTAAAAAAGAGGCATTGCACATTCAAGAGAGAGGAAGATTGAATAAAGGTTCTCAAACAGATAAATATATAGAGGGGCACCATTTTTGAAGAACCTACCCCAGGCCCACTGAAGCACAAAGCATCAAGTTGGTGATGTCAAGGAGGCCAAGAAAGCAAGGAAATTGGCATTGTACACAGAAGCTAGAGAAATTAAGACCAAAACTTAGACTTGTTTACTGCACAACGACCCAGGTCTGTAGTAAATGCTTCAAAATCTGGTCTCTTGCTATATGTAATCATGTACGTAAATTTGGAATGATATGTTTATGCTCTCTCTCTCTCTCTCTCTCTCAACACACACACACACACTTTTTTTTATTTGTGGAACCACTGTCTGATTTATGAAAAAAATGCTGTACACTCATAACGACCTGAAGGAGAGGCTGCTATACTGATATAACTCACTTTGCACGTCCATCTCCTCTTAAGAGGCTAGAATCATAAATGGCACATGAGTTACCACAAGTTCTTTACGTCTAGATGGGCAAAAGAAATAAGCCATAAGAGACTTGCAAGCTTTGTCATTGTTTCCCCTCTCATCAGATAGGAATGCTACGTTGAAAGCAAGCAGTGTAAGTAAGCAAAAGTACCTTCATGCTCTTGGAGCGAATCTACAAGTCAAGAATGGCCTTCACAAATAGTTACATCAATTTATATGCATAAGGGGCCCAACACACATGACCATAACCACATTTGAGAGATTATTTGAGCAATATTGGTCAGCTTCTTGACGAACATGCAACTTCTTTGCATTACACTTGTTAGCCTTGTTCCACCTGTGGTGTGTTTGTAAGAAACAGTGGGGAAACAAAAACGAAAAGCTAATATGAAAACCAAAAGAGCAGGCGCCAGTCTCAAATAGAAAAGTTACTTTTTGAGAGCCTTGACTTTGCTGAGCTTCTGGTTTCCTCAGATTGCTTTTCTCTCACACACACACACTTTTTTTTGGGGGGGGTGAAATCCAGTTGTCACTAAATTATATTAAACAGTCCCAAGAAAAGGGGCAGCCAATTTACGAAATATCAGAAACAAACACTTTTTTTTGTAAAAGAGAGATTTCATTCAAGAAAATGTACATTCATAGCTGTCCAAAGATACACTTGCAAAAGAACCTTTCATTAAGAAGAATATACATTCATAGACGCGCGCACACTTTTTTTGGGGGATGAAATTCAAAGACACACACACACATGCACATGCACATGCACATGCGCACAGTTTATGCTGTGAGGAAGATTGCACAGACCCGTGACGAGCGTACAGCTTTAGGCAAAGAGCCATCATAACCAGGAAATCCAAATCCCCCACTCCTACCACGTGCCTCCATTTTAATTCACGTGAGCCTTAGGACCATATCAGGCACTCTTGCCTCATTGAGTCATTTCAAATTCGTGTATGTATTCTCATGTTTCAAAACTCAAATTGGCCCCGCAGATAAGAACCAAAGATGAATTTTGTCCGCTTTGGTACGCGCCTCGATTCCCAAGGATGTTCTGAAGCAGGCCATCAACATTGTGAGTACTGCATTATATTAGGTTTAAGTATTCAAAGTTCCCTTTGAAGCATCCAACGAACAGAAAAAGCAAATATACGAAAAAACTGAAGACAAGCGATTGTCTGGTCCCATCCTAGATCTAACGTCTATCGAAAAAAAGTCATCATATATCCGTCGCTATATTCAGACAGTAAGCTCTTGCGTTTACGATGACGGGCCGGAATATATCCTCTACAATTCTTGAAAGTCTCAAAATGCACGCAAATTGTCAAAACAAGCACAAGTTGGAGACCCAAGGCCCAAACCACTACGGTAATATAATGCCCCAAGCCGGATAACGTTTGCATTTGCAATGAGGTAAATCTTCAAGCTTAACAATGAAATCCTGAACATTATTTTGGGACAGGCTGGTACGGCATTTTACCTTCGTCCGTACCGCCTGAGCGGTTCCAACCTTGTCTACTACCATGGAGCTTCCTCAATTTGAATTTGAAATTTCCAACCCGGTTTTAGTACCCATGTGTACGCAGATCAGAGTGCACACCGATGATCTGTCCTAATCAGTATGGGAAGGTACCATACGTGAGATTTCAGAATTCAGTATGTGTCACCGTACACCGAAAGAACGCATTGCTAGTAAGAAACTGCGTGATGAAGGTGAAGGAGAGAGGTAATTGCAAGCTCAGAACTCTCGAAGAAGCAAAACTTCGGGGGTTTATAGCCAGGGGGGTGCTCCAGGTAGTGACATGGAACACAGAGGGACCAAGGGAAGGCTTGATTGTGGGTCGATGATTGCGATGAAACAGAGACGCCAAAAATGGGAATTGTGCGAGATCGGGTGCAAATCTGGTACCGGGGGTGAGATCGGAGGGAATGATGGAGCAATTGGGCAATCGGGCGGATGAGGGAAGGAGGAGGGAAGGCAAAAGGAGGGGGTTGGGGCAATTGGGCAGGGCAGGGAGGACAGGGGAGCAGAGCAAGAGGGAGGGGAGGAGATGGCAGAAAGGGGGGAATTTGGGCGAAATTGGGCACGAGCAGAGCTTGAAGCTGTGAAACGAAGGAGATGGGAGGGGTGTGGGCAATTGGGCAGTGGGAGGAAGGAAAGAGGAGCAGGGAAAGAGGGAGGAGATGGAGAAAAGGAGGGAATTTGGGCAAAATTAGGAACGTGCAAAGAGCTTGAAGCTTGTATCAAAGGGAAATTGGGCGACTTGGGGAGCTTGAAACAGAGCAAGAAGAAGAAGATGACGATGATGAGGATGATGATGATGATGATGGTGAAGTCTGACAAAACAATGATAATCAAGAGGAGGAAGAAGAAGAAGAAAGCCCCTCATGAACCACCCAAAAACCTTGGATTCCACCGGTTACTGCCGGTTTCTCCCCTGCTTCTCATTCCCTCCCCTCCCCCTCCCACCGGCTGCAGCCCGCTTCCCTTCACCGAACCCAGGGTTTACTGAGGGTTTAAGCGCCCGACGGTTGGCGCCCGGCGTTTAAGACTTTAATCCCCCCATTAGACGCGTAATTCAGCAGGCGCCGTCCCCCGTTCGATGGCCGCCACGTCATCATTCCGCAGCATCCTGCGGCGGAGGCGCCCTGCCGCTCCTCCCACGTGGCGATCTCCTGCTTTTTCGCATTTTTATTCGTTCCAAAATATTAATACAACTGTTCCCGAGCCTCCTTCGCCCTCGCCGAGCCTATCTTCTTGCTCCTGCCTTGGACTTCCTTTCCACCAATGCGAGCCTGCCACGCAAGGGTGACTTGCCACATAAGCAAACCTTTCTCACCTGATCATCAAACAAGTGTTATTTACACTATTTTGGCTCACTACCACGGTCCTCCACACATGGTTCATGACCTCACCTATCCATCCTCAAAAGCTTGAAAGTTGGGGCCCCTAGGGAGGCCCTTTCCTTCCTGGGCCCTTGGGACAGATCATCCTTCTTGTAGATTAAGGCATCCTCTTTATTTAATATCCAAAAGTAGGTGGTGTATGGAGTGCTCTCCCATATGTTTCACTATTTGGTCACTTGCTTTGCTTTAAGTGGACACACTTCACCATGTTCTCTTATATACTAGAGCATTCTCCATGCCACCCATTGTACACTTTTCCTCATGGATGTCCTTGAAATTCATAACTATCAAATCCAATATATCACCATGTAAACTTGTAGGCAACGCATTCTACAACCATACTAGCCATGCACTCCTCTCTCCTTGCCTTTCCTCCTTCACATCCATGTACTAAAGAAGTAACCGTACTCGTGCACTTGTCCTCACCCTCACGTAACTAGTCAAATGCACTCAAAGGATTTCTTTAAAAAGAAATGCTTAAAATGTTATATGTATGCAAAAATTTATTTAACAAATAGGAACGTTCCTTGTTCCCTTCATCCTCTTGCAAGCTCACTTAATGCCCACTTGTGTTCAAGTTGTAATGGAACTTGGGTATGTGTGCATTTCCTTTACTATGGGAATATTTGCTTTTAAATCCACTAATTTAAGACACTTTCTTATTTCTCACTTTTCAAGTTGCACAAGATGTGTATTAGTTGCTTCTAAAAAATGAATATGACTTGTACGTAAACATAGATTTAACTATTATCCCTTGAAAGCACATTAAATACTACCCCTTGAATGCAAATGCAGCCCCAAGCTAGCATACAACTTGAACAATGAGCTAGCTTGTTACCTTCACTATAACTCTAATTTAGAAAGTCTCATACGCCATGTTCTAAATAACTCACTAGAATATGTGATCCATGTTTTTTATAACTAGATTGAAAGGAGAGTATGGTTTACATTGGCACATGATATAGTGTGTTATGGCACAATTTCATTATGAAAACTACTTGAGAATACATTTAATCTGATGATCAACTAAGTTCTTGCCTCATTATGGTATAAATACAAGTGCCTCCAACACCCTTGTGCTTCAACTTTAAGCCATTAGATCCTTAAATTGTAATTCAACCCAATTGCATAATGGTGAAGCTCATGCTCTCCTCTTTGTGTTTTTTCTACATGCTTCTAAGGGATACACAATTACATTCATGTAATATGTCTTCTATCTTGTGTGTACTTTACACAACTTTTCAATTTCTCTTCTCTAGGAAAGTAGCTTAGGTCAAGTCAAAACATGCTTGGAAGAGGTGAATATTAAGAACACACTTGCTTCATATTGTAGAGGCAAAAAGAAACATAAAGATCGAACACGTTACAAAAACATAAAGATTGCATCCTTCAAAGGCCAATTTGTCAAGGGATAGTGGAATCTTGATTGATTTTTTCTAGATCTTCCAAATGTCCTAGTAACAATGTCATAATGAAAATATGAATTGCCTTATATGTTGAATATGATATGATAAGCATATAGAACACACATGGCATGATGATTACAATCCAATTGATGTCTCTTTAAATATAATCTCATAAAATTGTGTGAACCATGAGCGAGGGGAGGTTGTGAAGCATCCTCCCTCTATTATGTTGAAAACCTTGAAGCTTATGAGGGGGGCAATTGGGAAAACCTAGGTTTTCTTAGAGCTAGGAATCACAAAAATAGAAACACTTGCATCCCTCATATGCTCAATCCAAGTAACATATATGAATGATGGGAAAAGACACATATAGGAATCACAAGCCTCATACAAAGTCTTGCATCCTCATGTGCTCAATCCAAGTAACATTCACATATTGCATGGTTACCCTATTTAAGAAAAGAAGGTATTGATTATAGTTTCTCCTTCATTCATGGTGCTTTTAAAGTTTAATTCAAATGTGCACATCTACCTAGATGCATGAGCATGCATTGCAAGAAGGTGCTCCACAACAATGGGTTTCTTTGATTTTGTCGTATGAAGGATGGTAATGGTTTCCTTGATCTTTTCACATGAAAGTTGGTAATGGTTTCTTTGATTTGTAATATGAAGGTTGGCAAGATATTTCATCTCGTGCACTTGCTCTTCCATCATCATTGCTGGTGTCGGAACCTGTCATTCCATCCTCTATGTTAATTGCTGCCGAATGAGATAAATGTGGTTATAATCAATTGGGAAAGCCCAATTCTTACATATGCATGGCATGCATATCCACCATTGTCACTCTTCTCATCTTGCATTTTTCTTGTACAGAACCCCTACTATCAGATGGTTTTGATGGACCACCTCTGTCCTATCATGTGCAAGCTTAGCTAAGAGAGAGTAAAATTTTTCATCCATATAGTGAAGTTCTATCTAGATCAAATTTATATGGTCATTCCAATCGTTGTCCCCATGCTTTTGAAGTTTTAGTTGGTTTTAGTCTAGTAAAGATTACCCCATTAGTATTTGTTATAAAATTTTGTATGTGAATGATAGAGAGAGAGAGAGAGAGAGAAAGAGAGAGATTAATCAAATTACCTTTTAATGTCATCGGAAGTCATCTTAGCCATTTGACAATATGATTTATTATGATGTCCTACTTACAACCCACTTGCAAAAAACCATTTGCTACCCACACACATGCGCGCGTGCGCACACACACACACACGTGGTGCACATACAAGCCAGATCAAATTTGAATAGGCATACTAGGATAGTACTAACTTCAAAATGGTATGTAGAGAAAGTGTGAAGACTGCAATGCAACTACAAAAGACCACAACCACGTGTGTGTCATGGGGTGTGAAGGATCAGACTCCACCTTATGATTTTTTGCAAAGTTCAATGGACTTGCATGATTACTACGTGAACAACAGATAGTTTTCACATAACATCAATTGTGTATGATTTTCATATGCAACAAACAATTTACGTGGAAAACTTATTGCTACTTCATTTTTTATGATGTCCAAACTACAAAACATATTACATATGTTTTTAAATGTGCCTTTATATGTGTTAATGTTGTAGTGGTGCTCTTCTTGGGTGAGGAAGCACATTCTTTAGGTGTTTAACCATGGAGAGGATTACCAAAAAGCGAGTGGAGAAAAGCAAGGAGCCCCAAATAAGCGAGCAAGATTAAATAGGTTTCAAGCGAGCGAGAACCTCATCCAGCATCTTATTCCTCTCAATATCATTGGAACAATTGATGCGATCATAAGCAAATTAAACATAGTCCAACAATGAAGGCATGCCTGAAACTCACAATTAACTTCTCTTTCATCCCCATACTATCACATTTGAGTCACTGTGGAGAGGTAGAGACACAACAATACATAAATTTTGCGATAAAAAAAGCAAACACTACTCAGATTGAACATCCACACAGCAAGATAATGACATATCACAAGGTAGAATATATGACTGAAAATATATAAACATGATCATGTGCTACGTATACATATCATGTCTTTTATACTTGCAGAAGATCATCTATACATTCAATCCAAAAACATGGAAGCAAAGCCAACTATGTCAAAAGAAAAAAAACACATTTTCATCATAAGGATTAATTTTGCTTAGTGAAAATACCTATGTAATCTGGACAATACCATGCTTTGAAGAACTTAGGGAGCCAAAAAAGGATTTTAGCCCTCCATACTTCTATATGACCAATGTCTGAATGATAGTTCTATCGGAACTAGAAATGAATGTATCTAAACCACTATGTTGATTGCTCATCCAGTATTATGTAGACTATTATGTTAAACTCAATACGTGACCACAAACTCAAGCATAAGAGGAGCATGATTCAAGTGAAATAATTGGCAAAGACACTCTGTAACTAGTATCATGCTGCATCTAACAGAAAATATGCACCAAGCATCAACAAGCTTCTATTTCCACCCCTATAAGCAAACTCGTATCTTGTAGTATGAAAAATTTTAAGGAAAACATTGCACTTAATGCATCAATTAAGCCAGTGATAAGCACAATCGAACAATCATCAAGGAAAGTCTAGTTAAGCAAGTTGAAGCAAAAAACCAAATATCTATTCGGATCTATGCCGTGGTGTATCCGCCAACCATGAGTAGCAAAAGAACTATGAAAAAAGCAAAATAGGGATTATGCCACTCTACCATGATCACTTCCATGCTACAAATAAGGGAATACATAGTCGTTTTAGGGTTCTTTTAGGGTTCATTCCCAACCACTAAAAAGAGAGCCAATGCTATCTATTTGTATTCATAAAATCTTTATGAACATTATCATGTTCAATATAAGGATAGGAGCCAGCTCAATGGGTAGTCTTAAACAAATATAAATACTATTCGAATTTTAACCTTATGTAAAAGCTTTTTTTTTAACACAAAGTAAAACTTGATTATACATATAGACGGGAATCAGGTCACCATTGTATGTATGTATTTAGTAATTAAGTTGAAAATATTCCCTTAGAAAAGGGTTATAGCTCAATCAACATAGTACCCATATTATATATCCAAAATTTACAAGATCTCATTCATACCATTAGAATGTTTTCATCACTTTTCATAAGTACTAACCTCAATTAGCGTTATGTATTTGGGTCAGAATAGTTTTTAGTATAGAATATAATGGAGCAATACATTTATGTAATATCTAGTGATCATAGTTTCTAATATAGGATAAAATGGAGAATAGAGTAATGTTGTCATTCAAAAATGATATATACCTTCTTTGACCATATACAAGTATCATGCAAAAAAAAAGACATAAACTGCAATATAATGTGCCCATAATGCATAGTATTTAAACCGCTGGTAATATGTTTAGGATTTTAAATCAATGAGGGTATATGGTCTTTGAAAATGTACTACTTTTAAAGATTATGTAGGTTCAGTTAGATATGAGTCTTTATTTACTTAATAAATCCCAATGGTGCCGAAATACACCACCTCATGCATGGATGAGACAAATTAATATGTATTATGTTGTGTATATGAAATATGTATGTAGCTATTTGGAAGTTATATTTACTTCTTGGACATTACATCACATTTGAAAACAATCAGACATACTTGCATGTGCACTTGTATTTATTATTTACATAGAATGGGAGTTGGTAACTTGAACCCCCACGTAATGCATGCTTTGATGGAATACTCCAAGTAACATTTTGGGAAGGTTTCCATGTGGCAAAGAAACCAAGTCCCAAGTCTTATTTTTCATAAGTGAACTCATCTTTGATTGCATAGCATCCTCCCACTTGCATTGATCCTCACGCATCATAGCCTCTCTGTAGCAAGAAGGCTCCCCGCAATCAGTAAGCATCACATAGTCTACCCCTGGAACAAACCTATCAGGTGGTCTAGACACTCTAGATGATCTTCTCAATGGCATTTCAGCTTGCTGTCCCACCTGCATATCAGCCACATTTGGCTCATCATTTCCACCAATAGATGATCCATCATCTACCCTTGATTGTATACCTGTGGGAGTACTTGGTGGTACCATTTCTTGCACATTTGGTGCATGGACAGCTTGCTGTCTATCAACATAGGCAGGTGGATTCACATCCTGGAAAGTGATTCTCCTCATTTCCACATCCCTCATGGGTGCCTTATGCATCTTCTTCTCATTGAAGACCACATCATGGCTGCGTATGATCTTCTTTGCTTCTGGATCCCAGAGATGATAGCCCATCTCTCCACTTTCACCATAACCTAGAAAGATGCATTTCCTAGACTTAGGATCTAGCTTCTTTCGAAGCTCTTTTGGCACATGTGCATATGCCTCACACCGAAATATATGCAAATGAGAGTAAGAGGGCTTCTTGCCACTCCATGCCTCTTCAGGAATACCACCATCCAAACTCTTACTAGGTGATCTATTGATCACATGCACTACAGTCTTCATTGCCTCAGCCCAAAAACCACCAAAAAGACTTGCATTGGAAAGCATGCATTGCAACCTTTCTTGAATGGTGCGGTTCATCTTTTCTGCAACTGGATTTTGCTCTGGAGTACGAGGGGATGTGAGCTCCCTCTTAATCCCATGTGTATCACAGAAATGCTGAAAGTCATGAGAGAGATACTCTCCACCATTGTCAGTCCATAGGCATTTAAGCGTTCTACCTGACTGATTCTCAACCAAGGCCAGCCATTTCTGAAATACCTGGAACACATCACTCTTCCGAGCTATAGCATAAGCCCACACTTTCCTAGCTGCATCATCAATGACTGTCACATAGTATTCAGCCCCGCCTAATGACCGTGTAGGCATGGGACCACATACGTCTGAATGCACCAAATCAAGCTTTTCAAACTCTTTCTTTCCCCTTCTTTTATGGGCTGATTTAGCCTGCTTCCCATAGAGACAGTGCTCACAAAATTCAAAATCAGAGAAACTCAAATGCGGTACATAACCCAAACGGCATAAGAGTTTCATTCCATTCTGGCTCATGTGCCCCAACCTACAATGCCACAAAGAAGTGCTTGGTTGCTCGGTTATTGCAACAACATGATCAAATACCCCTGATACATGTAGGGGATACAAAGTCCCAGACTTGGCACCCCTGGCCAAAAGCATAGAGCCCTTCTGAATTTTCCAACTTTGAAAGCCAAAAGTGGTGTGAAAACCAGCATCATCTAGCTGACCCACTGAAATAAGACTCTTGGTCAGCTTAGGCACATGTCTCACATGTTTCAAAACAAATGCAGACCCATTTGCAAAAGAAAGCTTTATGTCACCTACTCCCACTATGTCACATGCATAGTCATTTCCAAGATGCACACAACCTGTCTTTCCACTATCATAAGTGGAGAACCATTCCCTATGGGGAGTAACATGGAATGAAGCACCAGAATCCAAAATCGAATCCTGGGAATATGCATCATCTGAAGTGGTAAGTAACTCTGTAGATAAACTAGACATGAAGAGAACGTCATTGTCACTATCATGTGTGACTGCATTGATCTCCTCGATCTTCACTTTTCCTTTGTCCTCCCTTGGACTCTCTTCCTTTTGATTTGCACCCCAATTTGCATTCTTTTTCTTATCCTTTTGCTCTCTTTTCAGCTTGTAGCAATCCTTTTTCATATGGCCCTTCTTGCCACAGTGGTAACACTCAATGTTCCGTGCCCTGGATTTGCTACATGACTTCCCTCTTTCTTGGGACTTCCCCCTGAATTGTGATCTGCCCCTTTGCACATTTAAGGCTGCATCCTGCTTGTTGCCATCCATAGACTTCCGTCTAATCTCCTCGGCCAACAAGCTACCCACAACAGCATCAAATTTCAGTACTCCACTAGGTGCAGAGTTACTGACAGCTGTATGGAAGGTATCCCATGAGGATGGCAATGAACATAAGAGAAATATTGCCTTAGTCTCCGCATCAAAATTCATTTTCTGAGCCTGAAGCTGGCTGAAAATAATATTGAATTCATTCAAATGAGAAGCAATGGAGACCCCTTCCTTCATTTGTAGCTCAAACAACCTCTTCATGAGGTAAACTTTATTAGAGGCAGTTTCCTTCTCATAAGTGGCACACAGTTTCTTCCACAAATCTTCCGTAGTCTGCTCATTTACTACTGTGAAATAAACTGACTCTGCAAGATGAAGTCTAATAGTAGACTTTGCTAATGCATCCAATTCATTCCAATCATCCTCAGACATATTTGCAAGCTTAGCTTCAATCCCTGCCAAGGGTTTAATCTGCTTCTTTTGAATAAGCTGACAAAATATGAAGAGGGGAGAGGAGAAGAGTGGAGATGAGGAGAGAGGGCACGGCTAGAGAGCACACCACAAATGACTAACTGTACACTAGAATTAGTTGAAAAAATAGAATATATACAAACCCTTTTAGGGTTAGGGTTAGGGGATCTAACCCTTTCCTTTATAGCACTCTAGAAGGTTAGCGCTATGCACATATGATCACGTGATGGTCCTATGCACACATGATCACATGATGTTGAGCGTGAACTCTCAACACCTTCCCTCAAGATCAACATCATGAAGTAGGCCTTCCCTCAAGATGATGATTCTGTGGAATCGAAGAAGGACTGAGCATTACATTCCATCACACCCCTTTAATGGGAATGTCCTTGCTCTGCATCAAACCAAGAGCTAGTCGGTGTTTCTCGAATAGCTCTTTACCGAGTGGTTTGGTAAAGATGTCTGCAACATTTTCTTTGCTATCACAATGCTGTAGTGTGATGTCACCTAGTAACACTCTTTCTCTGATGAAGTGCTCTCTGACATCAATGTGCTTTGTCCTGGAGTGATATACTGGATTTTTGGCCAATGCTTGAGCCGATTGATTATCACAGTATATTGTTGTTGGCTTTGACTCATCAAAGTAATCTGTTTCTGACAATAGTCTTCTGAGCCATATAGCCTCACATGCACCTGTAGTGAGTGCTCTATATTCTGCTTCAGTCGAGGACAAAGAAACAGTTGGTTGTTTGTTTGACAACCATGATATAGCACCTTGACCAAGGAAAAATGCATATCCCTATGTCGATCTCCTGGTCTCATGATCTCCGGCATAGTCACTGTCACAGTACCCATGCAACCGTGGATGACTTCCTCTGTATTCTATCCCAAACTGTCTTGTACCTCTGATGTATCTCAAGGCTCTTTTGGCTGCATTCCAGTGAGACTGTTTTGGATTTGCCATAAACTGTGCTAGTGAGCTTACTGCATAACAAATATCTGGTCGTGTGATTGTCAGATATATAAGAGATCCAATGAGTTGCATGTAGTATCTGTCATTGACTGTAGGCTTTTCTGAATCTTTAGTAAGTTTCAAACTCTGTTCCATGGGAGTGGCTGCAATCTTGCAATCTGCCATATGAAACTTCTTCAGGAGACTGTCAACATACTTGAGCTGACTCATGAATGTGCTATCTGAATCTCTCCAAAACTCAATTCCAAGACAATAGTGCATAAGTCCAAGATCTTTCATGTCGAACTCTGCTAATAAGTCTTGTTTTAGTTTTCTGATGAAGCTATCCTTGCTTCCTGTCACAATCAGATCATCTACGTACAAAAGTGCAATAGTAATGTCGTCCCCTTGAACTTTGTAGTAGAGAGTATGATCTGCATTGGACTTCATGTATCCTAGATCAGCAAAATACTTATCAATTCTGCTGTACCAACTTCTGGGTGCTTGCTTTAAGCCATAGAGACTTTTCTTGAGATGGCAAACCTTGTTCTCCTTTCCTGGTTCAACATAAGTTCAACATAACCGGCTAGTTGTTGCATGTAGACTTCCTTGTCTAGATAACCATTGAGAAATGCATTCTTAACATCGAGCTGATACACATTCCATTTACTGAGTGTCGCTAGTGATATCAAGAACCGTATGGAATCCATCTTTGCTACTGGAGCATAAGTCTCATCATAATCTTGGCCATATTGTTGTGCAAATCCTTTTGCAACTAATCTGGCTTTGTATCTTTGAATACTGCCATCTGGATTGTACTTCACTTTGTATACCCATTTGTTGGCTATGGCCTTCTTTCCTGGTGGAAGGTCGCATAATTCCCAAGTGTTATTTTTATACAAAGCATCCATTTCTTCATTCATAGCAGTTTGCCATTCGGGCTTGTCTACTGCGTCTTCGAAGTACACTGGCTCTTCTGTAGCCATGATGGTAGTCATAAGAGCATAGTTGGTGGTTTCCACCTGAATTGCTTTGCCTTTCTGAGCATATGTCAATCTGGCTGGTGGTCTGCTTTCCCTAGTACACTGTCTGAGCTGCTGTGGCATTGCTTGGGGTGTTGCTGGCAATTCTTGCTCTTCTTCATCAACCTGTTCTGTAGATGACTGTGAAGTTGATGCTTCTATCTCCTATGTAGGTGAGGTTTTCCATTCTGATTCCTCATCAAAGATTACATCTCTGGAGATAATGACTTTGCGGTTGATGGGATCATACAATTTGTATGCTTTGCTTTCTTCACTGTAGCCAACCATGATGCATTTGCGTGACTTCGCATCCAATTTCCTGCGATGATCATCATGTATGTGGGCATATGCTATGCAACCAAATATGCGGAGAGGCCCAATGCGTGGCTTGTGTCCAGTGAATGCTTCATAAGGAGTCATACCTTGTATCGGTTCGGTAGGAGGCCGATTAAGCAAGTAGTTAGCTGTAGCTATTGCTTCTACCCAATACTAATTCAGAAGATGCTTTTCACTAACCATTGCTCTAGCACTGTCTGCTAAAGTCCCATTCTTCCTTTCAGCTCTTGCATTTTGCTGAGGAGTATCTGCACATGTGAATTGTCTTCGAATGCCGTGATTTTTGCAAAAATTCATGAATGCTGAAGACATGTATTCACCTCCTCTGTCTGATCTCATGACCTTGATCTTTCTGCCTGTTTGGTTTTCTACCATGGCTTTGAATTCTTGAAATCTGGCAAGCACTTCAGATTTCTCTTTCAGAAAGTAGACCCAACAATATCTGTTGTAGTCGTCGATGAAGGTCAAGTAATAAAGTGAACCATTGATGCTGCGGGTGTGGGCATAACCCCATACATCTGTATGAATCAAATCAAGAATACCTCGTGCACGAGAGGTACTTCTGACAAAGTTGGTTCGCTTTTGTTTGCCGAAGCAGCATGCTTCACAAACCTTTCCAAGAAACTGTAGCTTCGGAATCCCAATTGCCATATTTTGATTTCTGAGATCTAACAAGTACTTGAAGTTGACATGACCATATCTCTTGCGCCATTTTGTAGATAGTGGCATCTGTTGCATTTGAGCTGACATGGCATGCTTATTTGGTACTGTAGCTAGCATCCTGTATAAGCGTCCTTCCTTCACACCTTTTGCTACTAGCTGACCTCTTTTGGATTTGTCTCTGATAGTGCATTCATCACCGTCGAAGATGACTTTGTAGTTGTGTTCCGTCATTTGACCTACTGACAAAAGGTTCTTGCTGAGCTTCGGAACATAGAGCACATCTTTGACTAATCCTTTTGTACCAGTGAAATTGTTCATAGGGATAACACCTGTCCCTTGAACCGGATTCGGTGTATTGTCTGATGTGTGGATGACATTCTTTTGACCTTCTAATGGCTTCATTTCTGTGAACCATTCCTGGTGATTTGTCATATGAGATGATGCACCGCTATCGATGTACCAAGGATCTTGTTCCACTTGGTCGACTTGATAGCTGAAATCCTCTTTGGGGGATTGAAATCAGTGTCTAGGTGCATTGTATTAGTCTGATGCAAATGCTCACTTGCAAGAAACATATTTCCATGTTCATTTGCAAAATGACTGTGACTAGAATGTCCACCACGATGATTTCCTCTTCCTCCCTCGTGGATTGACCGCCTTGGTCATACTGCTTCTTGCGGCAATCTCTTTCATAGTGTCCAAACTTGTGACAGTAGTTGCATTGGATGTTTGACACATTGGTGGATGCATTCCCTCGTCCTTGGAATCTTCCTCGGTTGGAATGATTTCCTCTTTGCTGATTTTGATGTTGCTGAGGATGATGCTGGTGCTGATGCTGATTCTGACTTTGATTTTGTTGATGATGACCACTTTTCTGGTATGATCTACCTCTGTTTCTGCCTTTGCCTCTGCTTCTGTCTGAAGCTGTGAATGCCTGATCATTAGAATGACCTTTATGTGCTTGAATGGCCTGAGTCCTGAGTTCTTCACCAAGTAGAACTGACTGAAGTTCTTCCAGTGTTGGAATTTGCTGTTGGGGATGGCAATACTCTGGACTAGATTCTCATATCCTTCTCCTAGTCCATTTAGGATTACTTGAACCATTTCTGCGGGATTCATAGTCTCTCCTGCTACTACAAGTTGATTGTTGTAGTCTTTGATGTGGAGTACATAAGCATGACCGGTTTCACTGCTGTTGCGGAAACTCTGGTTGATCTGGTTTCTCAGGGTGAGAATCCTGGATGTGTTCTTGGACTCGTAGAGAGCTGCGAACATATCCCATGCTTCTTTTGATGTCTTGACTATGTTGAGCTGTCCTAGCATGACATCTTGCACATTCTGCTTGATCAGGTGATAGGCATACTTGTCTTTCTTATCCCATTCTGCTTGAGCTCGGGCAATGGCAGGATCTGCTACTGGTGCGGAAACTGTTTGTGTAGATGTAGATCCCGATGTAGATTTCGTTGCTGGTGCTGTGACAACAGATGGAGTAGAGCTACTGGTGGCTGGATCAGCCAATGGTCTAGGTATAGATTCATCGACATTGGAGTTGTCTAACTTAGCAGATGCCTCCAGATTGAGGTTGTTAGTCGACATGGTGCAAACAATGTACTCAAAAGTGTCCTGAAAAACTCTGTATGAATCAACTGCAAATACACTGAAGATGCCAAGTGAAATCTCTGTACCGTTGGTGAAGATAGAATTGCAGTAAATAAGATCTGAGCTGTGTTACAAGGCTTGTAACAATGATGCCGGGAATAGCCAAGAGGCTTTACAAGGCTAAAAAATGATGTGCACGATGCCATGAGATAGGCAAATAGGCTTTACAATGGTGGCATGTGTGTGTGAAATCAAATGATATCTGCCCACTGAATCAATCTGCATTGCCTCTGAACTCTGAAGTCTGCTCACTGAACTAATGAACATAAGGTTTCAGGTAATGTAATAATGTGAAATCGGATGTGAGCATATGGACTGACTCTGAGTAGGTACTAGTTGGGAATTTTGGGCATGGCTTAGATTGGCAACTTGGGGAAATTCAAAGCGTCCCCTCTATGGCGATCTAGTCTACTCTGATCTAGATCTAAACCAACCGTCGATCGATGAAAGAGTAGCAAATAATTCCTTTTCTTTTGTTCTTTTTATGTGCTGGGTCAGATGCGTCGATGTAGAGGCAAATGTGCATGAAGGAAGTGGTTTTGTCGGCGAGGCACAAATGTGAGTGTAACTTGCGCCGAAATTGCACGTGATGTAACGAGCGCGTAGAGCACGAAAAAACGAGTGACTTTCCTTTTTGGAGCACCCTCAAATTCTTCCTAGATCAAGAGATACGACTTGATCTAGGTGGAGGGGCAAAAGGAGTGCAAATGGTACTCAATGATGATGTCTCACTGTGAGTCACATGCAGTGATGATGTGGCACTGTGCTTAGAAAGAGGTATGCCAGTGAAGCTCTGTGTTGAGGTGGCAGGAGTGTGGACATGCAGTGTGTGCACAGTGTGCCTGGTAAGAGACTGTGTCTACAGAGGGTCAATGCTGAGGTGGCACTACAGATGTGGTAAAGATGACATGGCAGTGATGACATGGCCTGGTGACATGGCCTGGTGACATGGCCTGATGATGTGGCCTGATGACATGGCTTGATGACGTGCCTGCCAGTGCTGACGTGGCAGAGCTGACGTGGGATGATGTGGCAATGGTGACATGGCACTGTGGATAAGGGTGTGAGCTGTTGACGTGGCAGATTGGATGCCACGTGGAGGATAGAGTTCCACGTGTCAGTTGATTGACCACACCTTATGGTGACTCTTGTGATAGGATAGATGCAACATGTCGATTTCTAGAGGACCGGAATTTACTAGAGATTCCGTCGAAGGTTCCGATTCTATCGCGGAGGAGCACGTTGACTCTGCGTTGGAGTCTTTGCGCGCTGCCTTTATGGCTTGCTAGAGACTACTGTCATCTCATGGACGTGAGAGCTATCAAGCCCGCTGATAGACATGCGCAAAGTTGTGGGCAAGAGCCATTGAAAGCCTTCCCTTGATGTGGATCTCCTGGCTGGCGCCGTTGTAGGAAGGCTCAGCCTCCCAATGCTTCTCCAAAATGACCTGCAAGACTGTCGATTGCACACGCTCCAGCATCCGCCAGCTACATCTCGCTCTAAGGCCTATGGCTGTAGTTGCTGAAGATCTCTACCCATGGAGCCGTTGAAAGTGTCATTGGAGCAGCCTTTGTCTTCGATGCTGCTCGGTGTGCAAGGCATTGAAGAGCACAGATTGAGCCCAAAGTCGTGGGGGATGGGCTATTCCTCGAGGCCTTAGTGGATGTGGAGGTCCAAGCTTGCTTTCGTTGGCACTACAGAGTTGTAGTTCGAAGTAGCTGTCAATGGGCGACCAGGAGATATGGTGGCCGATCGTGAGCTTTGAGCTCTTTGGAGGCTGCGTCGGAGTCGATGGAACCGTAGGCCTATTAGAGGCGGTTGAGGGCTCTCAGGCTCGGCTGCTATAGTCCGGGTGTGAAGCCGGTTGAAGGAGAAGAGCGTCGAGGCTGGCGTGCTCCGTGGGCTGCTAGTTGGCAGTATTTGCAAAGAGCTTGAAGGAGGCAGAGCCAAGGAGCCAGTCGTTGAAGGAGCTGGCTATGCATCATTATCACTTGTAGAGGCGCAAAAGCCTATGTGTAGGAGAGCTTGGCTTGGAGATGAAGTTGCAGCCATTGCTGCTCTCTTTGCTGCAAGCCACTCGCAAATTATGGAGCCTTGGAGGTGAGTAAGCATCGATTGATGCAGTCGAGTGAGAGCTCTCTCTATTCTCTCATAGAGAGAATTCTCTCAAAAGAAAAGAAGACTGAGTGTCAATCTCTTTCTCTAAGATTTTTGTAAAGAAGAATACACCTCTCTTTCTCAAGCAATGAAATCTTTCAAAGAACTCAAAGAAAGAATATTGGATGGAACTTTCCTCTCAATGGACGGAAATTTCTCTCAATGGAAGTGAAGGGATGGATCTCACAATCACTCAAGAGAACTCTCAATCTCACAATCTCTCTCGCACTCTCAAGAATCTCAATGTCTCAGCGGAAGACAAGGGAGCTCTGATACCATGACAAAATATGAAGAGGGAAGAGGAGAAGAGTGGAGATGAGGAGAGAGGGCACAGCTAGAGAGCACACCACAAATGACTAACTGTACACTAGAATTAGTTGAAAAAATAGAATATATACAAACCCTTTTAGGGTTAGGGTTAGGGGATCTAACCCTTTCCTTTATAGCACTCTATAAGGTTAGTGCTATGCACATATGATCACATGATGGTGCTATGCACACATGATCACATGATGTTGAGCGTGAACTCTCAACATAAGCACATCCCTTATTTGTTCTTTCCACAAAGAAAAGTTTGTCCCATCAAACTTTTTAATGCTAAAAAACTCCTTTTCAGACATGGAAGAGGATGCCATGATGCAAATAAAACAAAATCCCAAATGCTAGTGCCTGCAAGAGAGAATCACACCAAATACCAGGTGCACCCAAATGTGTATGCCACAATAGAGTGAAATATCACCAAAACTCAAAGCTCAAAGCATCAAAAGATGCATTTGACTCATGTGCATACAGTATGCATCCATATGAGCAAATCTGGCCCAAAAGAAAATGCCAATAAGTGCCAAATGACTCAAGCATAAACACCGTCCACTGGCATATGCATCAATAATATCTCATCCAAGAGAGCATAGCACTATTAGTGCATCACCTACAATGTGTCAAAGCTGTCCCTCAGCTTAAAATAGCATCCATGTGCAAAGCGTCCATAAAAATAGCATCCCACAAGGCAATTTGGGCCTATCAGCACATCCAATAAGGACTGCAATGCATCCAAATGGCCTATAAATCATCGACTGCAACCCAATGTACACCACGAATGAGCGCACACTGCTCAAACTGCAACCAGAGTGATCTGCATAAGGTATGCTCAAGAAATCATAGTCCCACGATAATGAGCGCTACTGAAAATAGAACCTGAGATGCCTCAAAACATGGGCACCATTGCATAATCAGACTCAGCAAGAAAATTTGCAAATATCTCTCTTCTGCCAGAACTCCAAAATCCCAACCGATGAGTGAGAAATGGGAGTCAACACTTATCCACTGCCATGTGGCATAAATCTAAGGTTTCAAAACCTTAGAATGAAAAATGCATGACAGAGAGATGAAATCGAATACACAGAGATCTATAACTCTGAAAATCCTCCATCGAATCGTGCAAGAACTGATAGGTAGGGGTTTTTGGGCATCCGAAACGCAATGGGATAGACGGTTTTGGAAACTGTGGTCTCAATCACTGGGTCCAACACATGGATTGAAAAACGTTTTTGGAAACAGAGCTATTTGTAAACTCCACCGAAGTGCGAATGATGAGAAACATAGAAGTTTTAGGACCTCCTGAGTCACCGGAACTGACAGATCTGCAAATGGTTGCTCCAAACTTGAGTTTCAACACCCGGGCAAAAAACATAAAAACCTGACACAGTGAGTCAGAAATCAATGAAATGATCCCGGATTCAAGAATAAAGGTGTTTCCAAGCTCCTGAAGTGAAGTGGACACTAAAAGCAAGCAATAGTTGCCTCTACAAGTCAATATGGAGTCTCTGTCGTCGAACGGAACAGGGAAAAGCTCAAAAACGATATTTTCTTTGAAAACTCTAAACAGGCTCTCAAAACCACTTCGCAAAGCCAAAGTGACTTTTCCAAAGGTTCCTCCAAGGTCTCTGCACACTTGGATGCAAGTAAAGTCACCCACAAAGCTTCCCACAGAGCTTCTTCTTCCTCCCACAGAGCTGCTGAGCTTCAAGCATTCACGCACGCTCAGCTAGATCACCCGAGCTCTAATACCAGTTGAGAGTGCTCTCAACGGAAGCAAGCATGGAAGAAGGAGGGAGAGAGACAGAGAGCCACACAAGTTTGGTGGGTGCAGAACCACCTTAATCTTCTTTTTCATTCATTTATATATGTGTTTGAGTATTGTACATAACCGGGGTTAAGGCACAGTGACCTTTAACCCCCACACTATCTATATCTATACCTATTTAACCCTCATCCAATACATTTGCATTTATTTTTGGTGCTTTGCTTGCTTTGAAACTAAAGATAATGTGATTTCATTATTGTTTGCATTCTTGTCAAACATGAGGAGCTAGAATGCATAAGAGTTGGGAGGCACATTATAATTTGTGTGTAGATTTGAGCCATTGAATAGCCTATTGATTCTGATTGTTTTCTTTCTTATTAAATCCTTAATTTGGTTATTTCACACCGAACATCGCCATATCAATTCATATTGTTTTTGTTCTAGTAATGTCCTATCGATTCTGATCATTTTTGTTCTTATTAAATCCTCGCAGTAGTTCACTGTGAGCTGTAGCCGCAGCATAGTCTAGGGTTGATCATATAAGATAAATGGGTGCTCACATTTAATATATTTTTGAGAGTCAGAGGATAGTGGATGTAGACAACAAAATCATCACTTTGAATAAATTTGGCAAGATTCTTCCTATAAGGAATAGTTTCTATTGCACTAACGATGAAAGAAAATTATCGAAAGGCTAATACAAGGCTCAAAATCACACTAGTGCTACTAGGCTTAATAGTCATAGGCTAGTAGTAGTACTAGTGTATTTACTAAGTAGTGTGCATGCCTCTCCTCATTAAAATTCATAGTCTTCAAAAATATATAATACATAAGTCAAAATATTCTAATTAGTTTTATCATCCTAATGTTGAAACTAACTTACATTCATAGTCTTCAAAAAGATATAATACATAAGTCAAAATATTCCAATTAGTTTTATTGTCCTCATGTTGAAACTGACTTTCTCTTCCTTTATCTCCTATGAGCTTCAAACCTTCAATCCATTAATCTCTCAAATAGTAAGAATGGTCTTGTATTAAGAGGCGATGATATCTAAAGCGATCTACAAATACTAAGAATGGTCTTATATTAAGAGGTGATGATATCTCAAGTGTTATACAAATTGTAAGAATGGTTTTGTAGTAAGAGGTGATGATATCTCAAGTGTTTTACAAATAGTAAGAATGGTTCAAGTGTTCTACAAAAGTATTAGGTACCTCTTAGTGGTTGAAGGGAAGGAGTGATGATATCTCAAGTGTTCTACAAATAGTAAGAATGGTCTTGTATTAAGAGGTGATGATATCTCAAGTGTTCTACAAATAGTAATAATGGTTTTGTATTAGGAGGTGATGATATCTCAAGTGTTCTATAAAACTATTAGATACCTCTTAGTGGTTGAAGGGAAGGGGTTGGAAGTATGGGAAAAATCTCTAGGAACTACAAGATGGTTGCAATTTTGAATGTCATAAATGACATTTGAATTTTTTCAACATACGAATGAACTATTTTTAAACATTCATTTCTTTCATGGTTGATAACACTTTTAATAAGAAGAACCATTTTGAATGTCATAAGTGTTGATGCAATCCCATGCTATGAGGTCTACAGACAGCCGCATATGGGTGAAGTGATGTTTACATTACTAAGTTCAACATATCAAGCAATGCATTTGTTTTGATTATTGAAGGAGTTGTGATAATAAGACCCATTTCAAATGCAAAAGAATTGTTGTATCAATAATGGAATCCACTTTGGAGTGGAAATTCGGTTTCTTTCAAACCCATATACTATTGTTGCATAATGTGAGTATGGCTCCAATTGGAAGTTAAGGTAGATTATAATTCGCAATGTTGGTATAGTTACACATAGTAACATAAGTTTTATTTTTGAGAATCTTCCCAAATAGTGGTTTGCACAAAGCTATGTTGAGTACCACGATAAGGAAATTGTGGAAAAGCTCGCTTGCTTTTTTGGGCCCGCTCGCTTTTCCTTGCTCGCTCTATCGACTGTCTCAACCATCGATACCATTGTGTGTATTCCGTGAGTTTGAATTTCTTTGTGGTTTAGTCATGTTTGATTGTGATTGCGGCTTCTTAATTGGTTGGATCTCAAAGTCTTTTTATTTTTCCATGTATAAGAGAGTGTGTCTCTTTCTAGTTGCTATTTAATATGACTTATATGAAAAAACCATGCTTAACTATGGCAAATTTTTATTCTAGGGCAAAAATGTAATCATTTTCTTTTTATGTTCACCTTCTTAATTTTCTTTCTAGATAAGGCATTAGGTATTTAAGATTTGCGTGGTTCTCTTACTTAGATTTATTTCTAGATAAGGCATTAGGTATTTAAGATTTGTGTGGTTCTCTTAATTAGATTTTATTTTCCCTTCTTTATTTAATTTGTGTTATGATTATTCATGCTCTAGAATTTATAGAGCCCTTAATTCTTATTAAATTTATTTTTTGCGTTGTTATGTGTTTGATTTTGAATGTGTGGTTCCTCTTTATTAAGTGATTGTTCAATGTATTTGCTTGTGCTAGCTGAGCGAGCTCTTTGAGGTCTCTCGATGTTAGATTTTTTTGTTTGGCTAATCTAACTTGGCTCTATTAAGTGAGTTATGAGAGGCTTTTCTTTGTGACGTCTTTATTGTGATGGCTTTAGTTATTTACATCTTCTCCCTCTAAGTAATTGGTGCAATTTCATCGACCTCCTTTACCTACTACCTTTGATGCTTGAATTATTTTCGTCTATCTTGTCTTATCTTTAGAGGGTAGCTATGACTATAGGGTGTGCTAGGAGAGCTTCCACTCACGTTTTCACTATCTATTGCTCCACTTGAGGTCTCTCCGTTTCTTTGGTCGGTGGGCACTTCCGATTGACACTTCTTTTGAATGTAGTTCCTCATCCACGAGCTCTCGACCTTTGTCTTGAAGCTTGTTTACATGCCATTGGGTGGCTTTTGGTGCTTGTGTGGTCGTTTTTGCTCACTTCCTTGTCAATGTGTCTCAGTAATGCGTTGGGTGTTTGGCTTGGCTTTGTGGTTGGCTCGTCATGACATGCTCTCATCTCCAACTATCAATGCATGTCTTAGAATAAGCACTCTCAAGGGTTCTTGGTATTGCATCTCTCTCAACCCGCTCCTCGACCTTCAATGCAACCTTCTTGTCGCTGACCTAAGCTTGCACTCTTTCATTGTGAAGACTCCCCAAGATGACTATTGGGGTTTTAATGGTGGTCTGGTTTCTAGGACATCATTCTGGTATTATTTCCTACTCTTTTCTAATTTCTGATGTCCCTCGACCTCATCGACAGTTTCTTTGCTCCTTCGATTCTCATCAGTTCTTCTAGTGAGTCCCGATTGTTAGCAATCCCTCCCTGTCTAGTTTTCTAAGTGCTTGAGTGCGTTTTAGCGTTATTTGCATGGGTACTTTCGAGATTCATGAATCACTCTTTCTAATATTTCTACTCAGTTTTAGTTGCTTGCTTTAATCAGCCAAATTTGATTGATTTTATTCCATAGCCACGATTAAACATGAGCTATGAACCTATTTGACATTCAAAACACATACTAAACAAGGGATGCATTGTCATATTAGAAAAATGCATCTTATAGAGTGAAGACAGTACTCTCAGCAACATCTTCTACATCAAATTAAACAACAAAATGGCATTGGATAAGGTACATTCAATGATGCATAGGAATGGGGCATACCCATTGATTTTTTCCAAAGTCGGATCACATGATAAGACAAAAACCAAACAGGTGTACACTAGACAAAACATCCTTATTTTTTTAATTTGTTATAGTTAGTTCTGAAGTCGATAACACTGTGGGGAGATGAGTTCTAAACCTTCCTTCCTAGGGTATTTTGGGATAGTGGCATGTTAGTATCTCTCCTTTAATTAATATGACAAAGTTCATAAATTTTGATGAGTATACTGGGGTATTTATATCATTAGTATTATTTTGATTGATATCTATATTAGAAAACGAAATTTACCATTCGATTCAAATACCACATGACAACTTGAAGGACATACACACATGTGCATGCTCATGCATGGATGCACGCACGCACACACACACATGTGCATGCATGCACACATGCACGCACACATGTGTGCACCCACACACATGCATGCACATAGATAAATAGATTGATTGATTGATAGATATGTAGGTTCCAACTCTAAAGATTATCCAAATGAAGAATTTTTCTAAGGGCCAAGAGTAGTTCATTCTGCAACCCATGATTTATAGAGTTTGCATGGATTCATACCAAGCTAGTCCCTTGCACAACATTTAGAATCGTTTTTCTCACTTAACCATTTGTACCTATCATTAATAGTAAATATTGAGATCTTAATTGAATTCCACCTTTACATACCTGATTGTTTCCACACTTAGCAAGGTCCTAGTCATTGTTCTTTCACCAATTGGGTTCCTCTTTTGCTAATGATTTTTCATTCCATTAATAAGAATAATCCACAAAAATCTCAATTGTAAAAATGGTTTTGGGATCATAATAGGGGTCTCAAAAGCACTCGACAAGTATCTCAAAAGTAAAATTCATAAAATTATCCCACACAATGGTCTACAAGACCAAATAAAAAAACTTGATGAAAGCTAAATGATGGAGCCCACCGACTAAGCTCACGAACTTTGAGTAGAAATGCTTAGTAGCATGCCTGCCGACTAGCGTAGGTCTTTGGAGGCCGAGTTTAGTCAGGTGCAAGGTGGCAATAAAATTTGTAAGGTTCAAAAAACATGCTTTGGAGGAGGAATTAACACTGAGATCACATGCAACATTAGTTCTTATGTGGAAGTTACTAAAGTGGCACAGTGGAATATCGATCCAGTTAGTTTGATTTGCCTTGAGAATGATCTACAAAAGATTAATATTAGGAAGAACCAATAGTCATTTTAGGGAGGTGATGCTGATTCTAAGAGAGTACTACACGGCTGGCAGTCAACATTCAACTTGAAACATAATGCAAGATGTGTAATAGATTACAAGATTGTGGTTCTTCATGTACTTATTAGGTAGAGTTCCATAGTCAAGAGATGGTTCAGTCACACTTATCAAAACAAGTGTAGTTTCATTGATTTTCAATTTATTTCCAAGTGCTTTTAAACATTTTGATTACAATAGGAGGCTGCTCGATCAGATGTGGTCCTTGAAGCTATAGTGATAGCTTTTGTCACTTAGCTGCCTTTCTTCCCTCCCAGAAGTATTCAAACCCATGATAGAAGTGAGGATGGGGATGACAATGAGAAGGAGACTATATCAGTTGTTGGGAATGCAATAGCAAGTGAAGAGCAATACAGAGCTTTGGCAATGCAACCTAAGTCTATTCTGAGGAACAATGAAGCTTCATGCTTCCTACTCCTACATGTAGCAACGTCTTGTTGGACAAGGTGCACCACCAAATTTAGTGTCCATTGTGACACCTTGACTAGAACAAACTCATTATTAGTCTCATGATTAGTGTTAGTTAAGGTGGGTTTAAGATACTCTCTACCATGTGGCATCCATCTAGGTACCTACTATGAGCTAGTCACTGTGTCACCAAAATCACTATAGTAGTTTTGTATGGCTTCACTTAGCTTCCATGATCAATTTAGGGATCACTTGTCCCTCCAAGTTAGCCTACTGAATTGTGCCATTTTCATGAACTTCAATTACTTGTATGGTCCATTTTGCCCAAATTTAAGATTGATCTTCAATTGTCCCTTCTTTGCATTGTATAGTAACATCAACATGCCTTTCTTCAAATTTTTCTACATAATATGCCGATCATGCTAGGCTGGCCTTCATCTTTGGATTACCTACTGTGTCCACACAACTCATATACAAATCTCATCTAGCTTACTTAGCTACGGTAAGCAATGCTTGATTGCTTCTAGTTCTTCAAGGTGATGATCAACCTAGAACACGTAAACGTAGCACCAAAAACTTCCTCAAACCACAACTTCTAAGCCAAAGACCATTCAAATTGCTGTGAGATTTTTTGTGACTTTGTAAGTTGTCCTATATGCCCATAATGTGGTAAGAAGTTTTGCATCTCAATCTCACGTATTTGAAATAGTAAGCACCAATTTTAGAGCTCTATTAGTGGACTCAGCTTGTCCATTATACCATGGGTAGTATGTTGTAACCACTTGGTGTACCACTATAAACTCTTTGGTGAATGATTCAATACTTCATTCATAAAATGAGTTCTTGGATTGCTGACAAACTCAATTGGACATCCATATTTGCATGATATTTTTAAAGGGGAATCCTTGTGACAATTTGAGCTAGGTTTTCCTTGACATCTTTATCTTTAGCCCATTTTGTGGCATAAGTTGTAGTTGCAATGATAGTATTTGTTTAAATTAGTTGTAGTGTTCTTGAAAGAACCCATTAAATTGAGGCCCCACCATTGGAAATGTTCCCATGATTCTCCAATTACAGAGGCATATGATCAGGGGAAGGATTTGACCTATGCATCGATAAGCATCATAGTGAACACAATGGGCATGTGCACCTTTAAACAAAGTCTTTCACCACAATCTAGCTTGTAACACTTTTTGAGCAGTGGGGTCTCTAGCAAATTGACCTCCAACAAGCCCCTTATGGGCTTCATAAAGTACTGCATCTTGCTCATGTTGTAAAACCCATCTTTGTAGGATACCATAAACAACCTGATGATGTAATTTCCCACATGTCCAATCCATACTGCCTCTGCAAGAGCCGTATCCCACTTGGTGATCTAATCACCTCAATGCCCAAGAAATAATGCAGCTCTCCCAAATCCTTCATCTCAAACTTCTGCTTCAATAGCATTTTCACATGAAGGATATCTTCATCACTATCACCTGTGATGATCAAATCATCAACATAAATGATAAGCAGCATAATACCTTTCTCTGTTTTTCTCACATAAAGTGAGAAATCTGCCTTGGAAATCTGAAAGCCAATAGTGACAACATACTGTCCTATCTTGTCAGAACATGCTCTAGGTGCTTGCTTCAAGCCATACAAGGCTTTCTTCAACCTGCAAACAAACTTAGGATGAATAGCATGAACATAACCTGGTGGCTGCTCCGTAAAGACCTCTTCTTGCAAATCACCATGCAAGAAGGCATTCTTTACATCCATCTGATGTAAAGACCATCCCTTTGATGCAGCCATAGCAATGACTGCTCTTATGGTTGCCATCCTTGCAACCGGATTGAATGTTTCCTCATAATCAATGCCATATGTCTGTGCATACCTCTTGACAACTAATCTTGCCTTATATCTGTTCACAGAACCATCTGCATTGTGCTTCACCTTATAAACCCACTTACAGCCAATTGCATTCTTGTCTTTAGGCAAAGGCAACAATTCCCATGTAGTATTTGCTTCCAAGGCATCCATTTCTTCATCCATGGCTTTCTCCCATTTTGCTTTTCCCATGGCTTGCTCAAAAGAAGTGGGTTCTAGTTCCTGTATCACTTTGACCATGTAGGCATAGTGAGTGGCTATAAATCCATCATATTTTAGCCTATCCATAGGATACCTAGCTCTGGTAGACCTGCACAAAATAGGCTCGCTTCCAGGTGCTCTCAAAACATCCTTGGTCTTCCTTACTCCAGGTGTAACAACAGAAGGAATACCCAACTCATCATCAATGCTCTGTTTTGAGCCACTGGATTCACCATCCACATAAGAGTGACCTACATTCACATCAAACATGGGCTGATCTACCTTCTCTTTTCCTTTTCGTGATACCTGCATACCACTATCTGCATTGCTTTGAGGAGATTCTCCTGATCTCAATCTGCCTGTCCATGGCGAAGTATGTGAACCACTGCTAGAGGACACTACAAGTCCACTAATATTTTGTGATTACTATTGTAAATTCTGTGCAGCATTACCATTTTGTGCATCTACATCATCAATCACATTTATTGGTTTATACCAGTTGCTCATAACATCAAAAACAACATCTCTGCTCACTGTAAACTTACAAGTAGAAGGGTTATAGCATCTATACCCTTTCTGCTACAAAGAATAACCAATAAAGATGCACTTCTCAGCTTTTGGATCCAACTTGGACCTCAACTCATCTGGCACATGAACATAGGCAATGCAACCAAAAATTTTCAAATGAGAAATATCTGGTTTCCTACCAGTATACATCTCCTCTGGCATCATGCCATGTATTGTTGTAGTGGGAGTCCTGTTCATTATGTAAACTGCTGTAGCAACTGCTTCAGCCCAATAATAATCTGGTAGGTATTTTTCATTTAGCATGGCTCGAGATACCTCTCCAATATGCCTGTTTTTCCTTTCTGCAAGTCCATTTTGTTGTGGGGTATGGCTGCATGAATATTGCTACTTTATGCCATGCTCCTGCAGGAACCTTGCAAACTCATTTGAGAGGTACTCTCCCCCTCCATCTGACCTTAGGCATTTTATTTGTAGGCCTATTTCTTTTTCAACCATAGCTTTAAAAGCTTTGAAATGCCCAAACACTTCAATTTTCTTTTTCATAAAATGCACCCAAACTTTTCTGCTGTAGTCATAAATAAAAGTGACAAAATAATGAAAGCCTCCAATAGATGCAGCTTTAGTAGTCCACACATCAGAGAGGATTAATTCCAATGGATTCTTACTCTCTTGAACATGTCTAGGAAATGGTTTCCTTTCCTGTTTTCCAAATTGACAGGCTTCACATACCTTTTGCATTTCTGCAACCTTGAATTTAGGCAAACCTGCAACAATGTTTTGGGCCTCCATTGATTTAAGTCGCTGTACATTAACATGACCAATGTGTTTATGCCAGATATCAATATCTGCAACTACACCCGTCCCATGTGCAAACGTTGCTGCACTCAATTTAGGCATGTCCGCATCCAACGTAAACATCTTGCCCTTCTTCTTTCCTTTTGCTATCAAGCGACCATTATTTTTCATATCCTCAACAAAGCATCCATGAGGATTAAATCTGACCTACAAGCCCTGCTCAACCATTTGACCAATAGAAACTAGGTTCTTGGTGATATTCGGGACATGAAATACATCAAACAGGTATTTCTTTTTCCCATCGTGCATAGACAAAGGAATTTTACCAATCTCCACAATAGGATGTGCACTATCATCACCAGTCTCCATAAATCCATGTCTATCCATTTTCCTTGCATCCTGCATCCATTCTGCATGACCTATCATGTGGTTTGATGCACTTGAGTCAACATACCACACATCATTTCTTTCTTCTTCACTTGTCACAGAATCGGTCATGTGCTACACCATAAATAAATGCTCATTTTTGTCATCACCCTGTCTAGTAGAGGATGCATAATTGCCTTGCTGCAATTTTCCATTCATAATGTCATTCTGCTTTTTGTAGCAGTCTTTAGCCATATGACCCATTTTACCACAATAGTAGCATTCAACATTGCTGTTTTCATTTTAGCCTCTCTGCCATCCACCATGACCTCTTTGGCTCCCCCTGCCTCTAGAGTGACCACATCCTCCTCCATAGGACTGGTCTTCTTGAGTTTGCTACATATTCTGATTTCCATCACGGCCTCTAGATCGGCCTCCTCTACCTCTGCCTCTACCTCTTCCAGCATTTAACTAGAAGACAGTTTCTTTTGAAGTTTCTCCTGAAGAAGATGCACCACCATTTCTCTGCTCTTCAGAAATTAGAAGAGCAAACAACTCCTCAAAATCAGGAAATTTTTCACAGATGGCAATGGATGTCCGAAACTCTGCATAATCCTTTCCTAGACCATTCAAGGTCATAGAAACTAGATCATCATCTTCCACTGGCGACCCAATGGAAGCAAGTGCATCTGCAATTTTCTTCACCTTCATGTGGTAGTCATTGATGCTCATATTTTCTCTCTGCACATTGTGCAACTCCTGCTTAAGCTACATTTTCTTGGCTTGCGTATTTGTCCCGGGGGATTCACATGGGGGAACTTATGATATCACGTGAGTGTACAATAGGGGGGTTTTTTGAAATGAGGAATAAGCTTATACATTAGGGGCGGGGGGCTTTTTATTTTTTCCCAATATTGAATTTAAGTTAGGGGGCCCATGCCATATTTAAGAGGAGGGGACATAGTATAGGCTACCTTGGGTAACTAGTTCGAACAAGTTTGGTTTTGTGTATGGTTTTAAATAGTGACAAGGAAAGTAATCTAAATTTTCTTATTGTGTAATCTAAATTCTTGAGAAAGAACGTAGATTTAAGGAAAGGGGGGGACATAATAGAATTTTGGTGGTATATTATAAGCTTAAATAGGGGTGTTTTATCATCCTACATGGATCTTAAATAGGGGGTTTTCTTGAAGTTCATGCACGCAGGTGACGTCTCCCTTTAATGAAGAGTGAATCCCCCGGGGTATTTGTGCTGTACATTTTTGCCAAAGTATCCCATGCCTCCTTTGGCATACTTGCATCCTGAAAATGCACAATCATAGAATCCAAAATACTGATAGACAGCCAGTACATAACTTTTCTGGCTCTCTCATGCCATCCTTTAAATGCTTGCATTTCCTATTGATTGGGAACATTAGAAAGAACTGGTTCTTCTTCATTTCGTGTAATCAACTCCCAATAGCCTTTTCCCATAAGGAAATTCATCATTCTGAACTTCCATGCTTGGAAGTTGTTCTTGTCAAGCTTTTCAGTGACAATTTGTGAAAGAGAATCAGACGCCATTACAGAACACTGCAAAATATTCTGTCATTGAAAAAAACACAACTTCTGCCTCACATGGGCAAATCTGCAAAACTGATGAAAGTGGTATTTGACCACACAGTCACTTCCTAGTAACGATTTTGCATCAACAGGCAATAAGGATGATTCTGTAACTCCTACTATCTCTACACACAGGCATATGATGCAATTTTTGCAGCAAGTTTTCACCGACCTATAGAGCAGTGGTCACACAGCAAAAACATGGCCTTTTTCTCAGTGCTTGCGGAGAACTTCCACCTCCAAAACGGGCACCGAAATGGCCTTGAATCAGAAAAATAAAGTCACCCAGGGCTTCGCCTTGTCCCGCAGCATATATTGCCCTCTCACCACACTGCGAAGGGCGTCTCAATATGAGACAATGCACTCTTGCACTTTCCGGCTATGCTACCTACAGAGATTTGCTCCCAAACTCGAAAAAGGAAAGCAACACTGGTCCTCTTACCAAGACACCGCGAACTTGATTTTCTTTCTTGAGCTCCTTACCACGAACTAGGCTCTGATACCATGTGAAGATAGTGGGAGAGAAGGAAGAAGTCTCACTTGCAGCTTTCTCACATATACAATGGAGCAATACACACAAAGGTGGAGGCTGAAAATAGTTTTCCTCTTCTTAGTTGTGAAAGCCAAAAGAACTCAAGTACAAAGAAATAGAAGAGCCCTATATGTGGGTCTCAAACCAAACTCAGCTAACTAGAAATTTAAGATGACGAACCCCAACCCTTCTAGAGCTGCAACAATGTAGTCCCATCTTACTCTATCATATGCCTTATTGAGGTCTATACCAAACATCACCACCTTCCACCTACTGGCACACGGGTGATCCAAATTAAGCACCACATTTAACACATTTTTGAAAATGACTCATTTTGTTCCTTATCCATGACTATACGATAGATTTCTCTAATCCTAATAGCTAGTGCTTTACGATTACCTAGTAAGAGGTGTTGAGCAGTGTGATGGGTCCCGAATCACCCACTTTTAGCCTATTCTGCTTTTTGGGAAGAGTTTTATTAACCCTAAATACACATATTCGATGAGTGAGCCATTGCTATATTGCCTCATTGGCCATGTTGACCAAGTATTGCCCGATTATGTTCCAAAAGGCTTTAAAAATCTTCGCATTGATGCCATCTAAACCTAGAGACTTGTCATCAGCTAAAGCATATCGTTCTTCCTCAAGCTCATGCCTGGACCAAAAGATACTTTTGATAGCAGTATACCCTCAGGCTGAGGCTATCTAACACTCCATTAATGTTGGCATGCCACTCATTGTCTTGCATAGGCTCCTCTCCCATGATTGTAATTAGTTCCTTTTGAACACTCTAGTAGTGTGCCAGAATTTAGTGAACATGTTGCCTTGAGCATCTTGCATGTAGTCAATAAGATCCCTTTGGTAATTCCTTTTGACGAATTGAAAGAAGACCTTTGATGGGTAATCTCCCACTGCCAGCCATGTCTGGAGACTTTTAATTTGCACCTGCTCTGCCTCAATCAACTCCACTTCTTGCACAACTAGGTGTGTTTCAACCAATGAAGAGGCCAAAAAAGGATCCTTTGGAGAATCCACGATGGCATCTCTCATAGCCTCCCATCCGATCATTGCCACCTGGAGCCGCCCTTTGTGAGCTGCATGATACTTTGAGTCCTCCTCCTTTGCAATCTACATGACTCTTCTAATTGCACTGTCCCACCTGCTACTCAGATCTCTTACACTTGCGGTCGCCTGCCACCAAGACCTTATCAATCTACAGAAAGCTTTGGAAGTCATCTTTTTGTTAAGTTTGAAGGGAATGTCCCTAGGCCTATCCACTTTGCCCAGCATGGAAAAGCTCTAGAGCATTGGAATATGGTATGAGAGGGCTATCGTGAGATAACTCCCCCTTTAAGTGGCCCCCTCATCCACCACCCTTCCTATGAGGTGTAGAAACAATCAAGTCTTCCTACCGTGAACTCGCCACCCAGCCTTCTATTACTCCATGTAAATTTCCAAAACCTATATGTGTCTAGTTCCTTCACCTCATTAGCCCCCGATCCATGCACAATCTTCCCAACCATCTCTGTCATCCCCAATTATCATAGCCCCCCCATGGGATCACACCAAGACTCTCGGTCGTGTTCCCTTCCCCCCCACATGCACTTAGAGAACTCCAGTAAGCCACTCTCCCCTCAACCAAGTTGGGTGCATAAACACTCACGACATAAAACCCGAACTCATCTTGGGACACCACATCACCAATGAACCAACCGTACTTGCTCTCAATAGACTCATGAGGCCTTAACGAATTTAGCACCAAGATTGTCAACCCTCCCTTTCCTTGAATTGGAGAATTAACAAAGACTTGGTATCCTAATATCTTCTGGATGGCAAACCACCAACTATCCTCACAACTGTAGTTAGTTTCTTGAAACAAAACTATGCCTAGATTTACCCTCTTGATGACCGAAAGACAATCTTTATGCTTGCTCTTACTGCATCACCCCCTCATATTCCAAATCATGACCTTAATACATGACCCACTCATTACCTTGTCTTTGTGCATTTTGAAACCAATGGCTAAGGTATTTATAAGTGTCCTTAAAGAAGTTGAACCTGATATCCCTAGCTGAACCCCTCACCACCTCCTTGATTCACTTTAAAAACGTTCTTAGGTGAGAGACCTGGCCACCTTCCAACCTTCTTCCACCTTGGACTTTTGCCAAATTTTTTCTTTGAAACCTCTTTTGCGATGGTTTGCATCGGCCATCTCCTCCTGTTTAGTGGCTCGATAGACACACTTGTCTTTGCATGGACAACACCGTTAGCATCTCTAAAATATTGCTCACCTCTTGGGAGCTCTTCCTTCGATGTATTCGATGTGCCCGGTTGAGGGGAAACCTTGTGACTTCCATTGCATTTGTCAACTAATTCATCATTCTTTCACACCACCGTCCTTCCTTTCTTCCCGATGATTGTTTTCCCGGGCTTTGAACTTGTGGAAGGGGTCTGATCAGATCCATCCAAGGACTGGTGGCACGCACTATTGAGTGCATGAGACGTGGGTAGGTAGGGGGAGCCAAAGAGGTCGTGGTGAATGGCAGAGAGGCCAAAATGCAAACAGCAATGTTGAATGCTACTATTGTGGTAAAATGGGTCATATGGCTAAAGACTGCTACAAAAAGTAGAATGACATTATGAATGGAAAATTGCAGCAAGTCAATTATGCATCCTCTAGTAGACAGGGTGATGACAAAAATGAGCATTTATTTATGGTGCAGCACATGACCAATTCTGTGACAAGTGCAGAAGAAAGAAATGATGTGTGGTATGTTGACTCAAGTGCATCAAACCACATGACAGGTCATGCAGAATGGATGCAAGATGCAAAGAAAATGGATAGACATGGATTTGTGGAGACTGGTGATGATACTGCACATCATATTATGCAGATTGGTAAAATTCCTTTGTCTATGCACAATGGGAAAAACAAATACTTGTCTGATGTATTTCATGTCCCGAATATCACCGAGAACCTAGTTTCTGTTGGTCAAATGGTTGAGCAGGGCTTGTAGGTCAGATTTAATCCTCATGGATGCTTTGTTGAGGATATGAAATATAACGGTCGCTTGATAGCAAAAGGAATGAAGAAGGGCAGGATGTTTACGTTGGATGCGGACATGCCTAAATTGAGTGCTGCAATGTTTGCACATGGGACTGGTGTAGTTGCAGATATTGATATCTGGCATAAACACATTGGTCATGTTAATGTACAGCGACTTAAATCAATGTAGGCCAAAAACATTGTTGCAGGATTGCCTAAATTCAAGGTTGCAGAAATGCATAATGTATGTGAAGCCTGTCAATTTGGAAAATAGGCAAGGAAATCATTTCCTAGACATGTTCAAGAGAGTAAGAAGCCAAAGGAATAATCCACTCTGATGTGTGGACTACTAAAGCTACATCTATTGGAGGCTGTCATTATTTTGTCACTTTTATTGATGACTACAGCAGAAAAGTTTGGGTGAATTTTATGAAAGAGAAAAGTGAAGTGTTTGGGCATTTCAAAACTTTTAAAGCTATGGTTGAAAAAGAAACAGGCCTGCAAATAAAATGCCTAAGGTCAGATGGAGGGGGAGAGTACCTCTCAAATGAGTTTGCAAGGTTCCTGCAGGAGCATGGCATAATGCAGCAATATTCATGCAGTCATACCCCACAGCAAAATGGACTTATAGAAAGGAAAAACAGGCATATTGGAGAGGTATCTTGAGCCATACTAAATGAAAAATATCTACCAGATTATTATTGGGCTGAAGCAGTTGCTACAGTAGTTTACATAATGAATAGGACTCCCACTGCAGGAATACATGGCATGATGCCAGAGGAGATGTATACTGGTAGGAAACCAGATATTTCTCATTTGAAAATTTTTGGTTCCATTGCCTATGTTCATGTGCCATATGAGTTGAGGTCCAAGTTGGATCGAAAAGCTGAGAAGTGTATCTTTATTGGTTATTCTCTGTAGCAGAAAGGGTATAGATGCTATAACCCTTCTACTCATAAGTTTATAGTGAGCAGAGATGTTGTTTTTGATGAGATGAGCAGCTGGTATAAACCAGTAAATGTGATTGATGATGTAGATGCACAAAATGGTAATGCTGCATAGAATTTACAGCAGCAATCACAAATTATTAGTGGACCTATAGTGTCCTCTAGTAGTGGTTCACATACTTCGCCATGGACAGGCAGATTGAGATCAAGAGAATCTCCTCAAAGCAATGCAGATAGTGGTATGCAGGTATCACGAAAAGGAAAAGAGAAGGTAGATCAGACCATGTTTGATGTGAATGCAGGTCACTCTTATGAGGGTGGTGAATCCAGTGGCTTAGAATAGAGCATTGATGATGAGTTGGGTATTCCTTCTGTTGTTACACCTGGAGTAAGGAAGACCACGGATGTTTTGAGAGCACCTAGAAGCGAGCCTATTTTGTGCAGGTCTACTAGAGCTAGGTATCCTATGGATAGGCTGAAATATGATGGATTTACAACCACTCACTATGCCTATATGGTCAAAGTGATACATGAACCAGAACCCACTTCTTTTAAGCAAGCCATGGGAAAACAAAAATGGGAGAAAGGCATGGATGAAGAAATGGATGCCTTGGAAGCAAATGCTACATGGGAATTGGTGCCTTTACCTAAAGACAAGAATGCAATTGGTTGTAAGTGTTGGGATATCTCAAGATGTATGCCTCAGGCACACCTTCTGTTTCTATGTGTGAGTGCTAGAGGCACAGTTAGGTGCCCACAAGCACAGTTAGGTGGTGGAAAAGCCACATAGGATGATTGAGTGAATCTAGGAGCAGATTGAGGAGCTTTGAGGTCATCAGTGATGTCAGTGACCTTGTATGAGGTGCCTACTTAAGGACCTCTTTCTTCTTCATTCTATATGCAAGTACTCTGATTTTGTGTCAACTCTACTCTTTCCTTTCAATGTTCCAACAGTAAGTGGGTTTATAAGGTGAAGCACAATGCAAATGGTTCTGTGAATAGATATAAGGCAAGATTAGTTGTCAAGAGGTATGCATAGACACATGGCATTGAATATGAAGAAACATTCAGTCCGGTTGCAAGTATGGCAACTGTAAGAGCAGTCATTGCTATGGCTGCATCAAAGGGATGGTCTTTACATCAGATGGATGTAAAGAATGCCTTCTTGCATGGTGATTTGCAAGAAGAGGTCTTTATGGAGCAGCCACCAGGTTATGTTCATGCTATTCATTCTGAGTTTGTTTGCAGGTTGAAGAAAACCTTGTATGGCTTGAAGCAAGCACCTAGAGCATGTTCTGACAAGATAGGACAGTATCTTGTCACTATTGGCTTTCAGATTTCCAAGGCAGATTTCTCACTTTATGTGAGAAAAACAGAGAAAGGTATTATGCTGCTTGTCATTTATGTTGATGATTTGATCATCACAGGTGATAGTGATGAAGATATCCTTCATGTGAAAATGCTATTGAAGCAAAAGTTTGAGATGAAGGATTTGGGAGAGCTGCATTATTTCTTGGGCATTGAGGTGATTAGATCACCAAGTGGGATATGGCTCTTGTAGAGGCAGTATGGATTGGACATGATGTCCAAATATGGGATGACAGGTTGTAAGCCTATTTCAGTTCCTTTGGAGCAGAATGTGAAGCTGAGCACAGATGCAGGTGAGCTTCTGGAAGACCCTACTATGTACAAGCGCATAGTAGGAAGTTTGATTTATATGACTATTACCAGGCCAGATTTGAGCTATGCTATTTAAGGCACCATAGAATTTCTTCAGCATCTATAGAAGTCATAGCATGCTCTCTTGATCTTCCTTATAAGATAGTTGATATGTGACTGATAGACAATTGCACACAAAGCTGCTTCCTTGAAGGTAGAGTTAGCCCTTTGATGGCTCTCAACTCCACCTCACACTTCAACACATTCCCTCAAGGGATTGACCCTATGTTAAATAGGAGGGGGGCTAGAGGAAACCCTTGTCTATTGGACCTCCTTAGTTCAAACATGCAACTATCCCCCCATTGATGCAAAGGATCACAGAGATGTTGCCCATCAGATAGGCAACCATCTTGGTGAGCATCTAGATGAAACCCATCCTTTTGAATACTACTAGGAGGTAGTCCCAGCATATGCAATCGTAGGCTTTGTCAAGATCTATGCCAAAAATTATTAGACATTGGCCCGAGGAGCTTAAAAAATCTAGAGCTGAGAAAATAGTTAAAATATTATCAAATATATCGTGCCCTTCCACAAAAACATTTTGTTCAATAATAGCTACTAGGGTCCTATAGATATCTCGAATCCTACTTGCAATTAACTCTGCCACTATTTTGTATGAGGTGTTTAACATTGAGATAGGGTGTTAGATGTTGACCTTCAGGCAACTTTGCCTCTTTGGGAAAATATTCATAGTCTTACATTAACATTGAGCCCCTAGTTATCACCATGCCATATCTGAGAGGTCCTATCCAATGGTGTTCCAGAAGGACCTATAGAATTCCCTAGGGCACCAACTCCCTTTAGTAAGAATACCTATGAACATTTTGAGTATAAGATGAATTTAACAATATGCCATGGGTAAAAGTTAGTCAAATTAGCATGATTGTGTTCTACGCTAAGAGAGCTTCAAATATGTTTTTACACCTTGAAGTTTGTAACATATGAAAAGTTTACATGATTTTGAAAGCACTTGGTCTTTTATATGTTAGTGTATTTTTTGTCTTAACCCCCCCATCCAAAAGACCCCCCCCTGGCTCCCTTCCAAAAGCACCCCCCCTTGGGTATCACATCCAAAAGACCCCCCCCCCCCTCTTCAAAAAGACCCCCCCCTTGGATATCACATATTATGAAAAATATGTACAAATCTTAAAATCTTTCATATTTTTGAAGTATGAGCCTTATGCTGTGGTAAGGAAGACTGGAAATTGTATAAACCTTATGCTTAGTAGTAGGGAGAACTCGAGATTGTCATATTTTTCCCTTGCATATTTAAAACTTTTGTTAGGAAATCCATGCATATTATATATGGACCTTGTCCCCCCATACCCTAGATTTTGGACAAGAGTAGTAACATAATACACCAAGTAGAATTCACACTCAGCCCATTCTTTCCCAAGAACATACCATTTACTATGGCATATAGAGCTTCCTTTAGCTCTCCTTCTATAGATGGTCTACCAACATTGACTCTGCTAATGTGAAACCTTGCATTCCATTGCTTGGTGTACCTCCTCCACATAGCCAAACGAGTCACAACATCTTGCACATCTCTTTTCCCCATTAGGAAGCTCAACTCCTCGCGAAACACTTACCCACATACCAAAACCATTGTCCTACGAGTTAACCACTCTGTCAATGGATTCCCTTTCTTGGTTGCATTTAAAAGCTTGAAAGAACATATTCAAGGGGAAATTGGACACATCAAATCGTTTTATCGACTTTTAATTAGGGCATGATGTGTTCCATCCAATTCTCTCTCCTACATAGCAATCTCTATATTCCACCAAAAGTGCAGAAAAATAGGGTCTTTATGAGCCTTAAAGTGAGCTGCATATAGAGACTGCCAAATTGCCATCAAGGACTTCATTAAGTTATTACATTTAGTCCTATACTAGTCTAGTTCTGTCACCTTACGTAGTACTCTATGGATGGCAACATCCCACCACCCCTAGCAAGGATTGTTAAAGTCATACTAGGAGTCCTACCATGCTCTCTCCACCATTCTGCGGAAGTCTTGGGAGGCTAAGAACCGTTTATCAAACTTAAAGAGGATCTCTGGGGATCTTCCTATGATGTGTAGAACACAAAAATGCCGAACTATTGGAATGTGGTGAGATAGACTTCTCTATGTGAGGGACTCCCCACATAGAGATAAACTTCTCTATGTGAGGGACTCCCCACATAAACTTCTCTATGTGGGACTCCCCACATTGGGCCTCTCATCATCCACCAACCTTCTTCGAAAACGTAAAGCATGTCTAGACTTCCTACATGTAACTCATTTCCCTTCCTGTGTTTACTCCATGTGAATTCTCCTACTCCTTCTAGATAAAGCTCTTTAGAATTCACCAACCCTTGGTTCCATGTGTCACATTCTAGACCTGAAGTAGTGCTAGCCTGATGGGGTTTGCTCGAGTGGGCTCTCGGTCCAATTACCACCCAGGAACCAATGGCTACCATTCAGTTATGAGTTGAGTCTTCTATCCCCCCTTCCTATTGAGAATCTAGAGCATACACACTCACCACCCTAAACTCAAACGCACAAAGGTAGCTATCCACCACCCCTCAGTATCCTTGAACAACTCTTTCGATGTCAACAAGTTTTGCACTAGAATTGCTGATCCCCCTTTCCCATCTTGTGGGCAACATCGTATCCTAATTTGTGACCACAAAGGTAGCTATCCACCGCCCCTCGATATCCCTGAACAACTCTTTCGATGTCAACAACTTTTGCACCAGAATTGCTGATCCCCCTTTCCCATCTTGCGGGCAACATCATATCCTAATTTGTGACCACAAAGGTAGCTATCCACCACCCCTCGATATCCCTGAACAACTGTTTTAACGTCAACAACTTTTGCACCAGAATTGTTGATCCCCCTTTCCCATCTTGCGGGCAACATCATATCCTAATTTGCGACACAAGAACCACAAACTATGTTCTGCACTGCACTTAAATTCTTGTAGTATAACAATTTTTAGCCCTCACCTTTTGATGTTGGAAGTTGGGATGAGTGCCTAGAGTCTCACCTCAAGCTTCCCCACTAGAAGATCCACTTGCCATCATAGAAATCATAGCCTAGCTCTCTTCCCTGTCCATATATATTTAGGAATTATCCATAATCATGCTGCCAAAATTCTTTCCCGAGTCCTCCCTAAAATCTCGAATTTTCTTAAGCATGACAGAGTAAATAGATGGCTTTCACATTAGTGAGGAGAAGGCATGTGCTTGTGTAGGTCTTGAATTTTCACTAAAAATGTCTTTCCCCCCACCTTCAATAATATTTTTTTCACTTCTTTTTGTCTTCATCCAATTCATGGGTTTTGGGAATTTTAAATGTTTAGTAAAAGGTCCCCTCGTGTGGGAAAATTATGTGCCTCAATTCAAAATTCATATTACATTGGTTTGGGAATTCTCTTCCTACACATGATTTCTTGCTCTCTAGGATTTTGTATGTAGAGCATATTGCCAAAATAGGAAAGCCTCTCCTGTATCTCATTTTTGAATACCTTCATACCGATCTTAAGTATTGCATCGATCATTATGGCTATGGTTAGTCGAGGGCTCGTGTTTCTCTAATGTTTCTTTCTCTCCTTGTGCCACAGGTGCCCTTTCCATACATTTCTACTTCTTCCTTTGGTTTAGCTATTGACTTCTAAAACATTATAGCTTTATGTACTTGTGCAAGGGCAAAGTCTCCCCCTATAAAAATGTTGTCGACTTCAAGTATTATTGACTTCTATTTTGACTGACTTCATGTATCTTTTCAAGGGAAAAGTACAAACGTGTGGTTATATGCTAAATGCGAAGTGCTATATGATAAATGCAAATTCCCATATGCTATGCATAAACTTCGAATATAGTATAAATCTAAGGCATGGCACATTCCTTGGTCTTATAATTTTTGGAGAGGAACTGTCCCCACACAAATGTGTGGTTATTTATGTGCTAAATGCAAAGTGCTATGTGCGAAGTGCAAAATGCTTTCCAGTTATCTAGCACAAAATCTATTCACAGTTTCAATATTCAATTTCAAGCTCACTTTGCATAGTGCTACATCCTAAATGTGAATTGCTATGTGCCCGAGGAAGGGCACACTCCTTGGTCTTTTTAACAAGAGACATATATTGTTTTTTTACAACTGCTTGCTCGGATCTAGTTATTGTTGCACTTTGTCTCATATATATCTCATAGACCCATGAGGTCTTCTATAAACGTTAATCTCTCTCTCTCTCTCTCTCTCTCTCTCTCACACACACACACACACACACACACACACACAGTGGGGGTTAAAGGTCACTGTGCCTTTACCCCGGTTATGTACAATACTCAAACACATATATAAATGAATGAAAAAGAAGATTAGGGTGGTTCTACACCCACCAAACTTGTGTAGCTCTCTGTCCCTCTGTCTCCTTCTTCCGTTCTTGCTTCCGTTGAGAGCACTCTCAACTGGTATCAGAGCCCGGGTGATCTAGCTGAGCGTGCGTGAATGCTTGAAGCTCAGCAGCTCTGTGGGAGGAAGGAGAAGCTTTGTGGGAAGCTTTGTGGGTGACTTTACTTGCATCCAAGTGTGCAGAGACCTTGGAGGAACCTTTGGAAAAGTCACTTTGGCTTTACAAAGTGGTTTTAAGAGCCTGTTAAGAGTTTTCAAAGAAAAAGTCGTTTTTTGAGCTTTTCCCTATTCCGTTCGATGACAGAGACTCCGTATTGACTTATAAAGGCAACTATTGTTTGCTTTTGGTGTCCACTTCACTTCAGGAGCTTGGAAACACCTTCATTCTTGAATTTGGGATCATTTCATTGGATTTCTGACTCACTGTGTCAGTTTCTGCGTTTTTTGCCCGGGTGTTGGAACTCAAGTTTGGAGTAACCATTTGCAGATCTGTCAGTTCCGGTGGACTCAGGAGGTCCTAAAACTTCTATGTTGCTCATCATTCGCACTCCAGTGGAGTTTACAAATAGCTCTGTTTCCAAAAACGTTTTTTAGTCTGTGTGTTGGACCCAGTGATTGAGACCACGGTTTCCAAAACCGTCTGTCCCATTGCGTTTTGGACGCCCAAAAACCCCTACCTGTCAGTTCTTGCACGATTCGGTGGAGGATTTTCAGAGTTATAGATCTCTGTGTATTCGATTTCGTCTCTCTGTTATGCATTTTTCATTCTAAGGTTTTGAAACCTTAGATTTATGCCACATGGGAGTGGATAAGTGTTGACTCCCATTTCTCACTCATCGGTTGGGATTTTGGAGTTTCGGCAGAAGAGAGATATTTGCAGATTTTCTTGTTGAGTCCGATTATGCAATGGCGCCCATGTTTTGAGGCATCTCATGTTCTATTTTCAGTAGCGCTCATTACCGTGTGACTATGATTTCTTGAGCATACCTTATGCAGATCACTCTGATTGCAGTTTGAGCAGTGCGCTCATTTGTGGTATGCATTGGGTTGCAGTGGATGATTTATAGGCCATTTGGATGCATTACGGTCCTTATTAGATGCGCTGATAGGCCCAAATTGCCTTGTGGGATGCTATTTTTTATGGACGCTTTGCACATGGATGCTATGTTATGCTAAGGGACAGCTTTGACACATTATAGGTGATGTACTGATAGTGCTATGCTCTCTTGGATGAGATATTATTGATGCATATGCCAGTGGACTTTGTTTATGCTTGAGTCATTTGGCACTTATTGGCATTTTCTTTTGAGCCAGATTTGCTCATATGGATGCATACTATATGCACATGAGTCAGATGCATCTTTTGATGCTTTGAGCTTTAAGTTTTGGTGATATTTCACTCTACTGTGGCATACACATTTGGGTGCACCTAGTATTTGGTGTGATTCTCTCTTGTATGCACTAGCATTTGGGATTTTGTTTTATTTGCATTATGGCATCCTCTTCCATGTCTGAAAAGGAGTTTTTCAACATTAAAAAGTTTGATGGGACAAACTTTTCTTTGTGGAAAGAACAAATAAGGGATGTGCTTATTCAAAAGAAGCAGATTAAACCCTTGGTAGGGATTGAAGCTAAGCCTGCAAATATGTCTGAGGATGATTGGAATGAGTTGGATGCATTAGCAAAGTCTACTATTAGACTTCATCTTGCAGAGTCAGTTTATTTCACAGTAGTAAATGAGCAGACTACGGAAGATTTGTGGAAGAAACTGTGTGCCACTTATGAGAAGGAAACTGCCTCTAATAAAGTTTACCTCATGAAGAGGTTGTTTGAGCTGCAGATGACGGAAGGGGTCTCCATTGCTTCTCACTTGAATGAATTCAATATTATTTTCAGCCAGCTTCAGGCTCTTATGTTCATTGCCATCCTCATGGGATACCTTCCGTATAGCTGTCAGTAACTCTGCACCTGGTGGAGTACTGAAATTTGATGATGTTGTGGGTAGCTTGTTGGCTGAGGAGATTAGACGGAAGTCTATGGATGGCAACAAGCAGGATGCAGCCTTAAATGTGCAAAGGGGCAGATCACAATTCAGGGGGAAGTCCCAAGAAAGAGAGAAGTCTCTTAGCAAATCCAGGGCATGGAACATTGAGTGTTACCATTGTGGCAAGAAGGGCCATATGAAAAAGGATTGCTACAAGCTGAAAAGAGAGCAAAAGGATAAGAAAAAGAATGCAAATTGGGGTGCAACTCAAAAGGAAAAGAGTCCAAGGGAGGATAAAGGAAAAGTGAAGATCGAGGAGATCAATGCAGTCACACATGATAGTTACAATGATGTTCTCTTCATGTCTAGTTTATCTGCAGAGTTGCTTACCACTTCAGATGATGCATATTCCCAGGATTGGATTTTGGATTCTGGTGCTTCATTCCATGTTACTCCCCATAGGGAATGGTTCTCCACTTATGATAGTGGAAAGACAGGTTGTGTGCATCTTGGAAATGACTATGCATGTGACATAGTGGGAGCAGGTGACATAAAGTTTTCTTTTGCAAATGGGTCTGCATTTGTTTTGAAACATGTGAGACATGTACCTAAGCTGACCAAGAGTCTTATTTCAATAGGTCAGCTACATGATGCTGGTTTTCACACCACTTTTGGCTTTCAGAGTTGGAAAATTCAAAAGGGCTCTATGCTTTTGGCTAGGGGTGCCAAGTGTGGGACTTTGTATCCCTTACATGTATCAGGGGTAGTTGATCATGTTGTTGCAATAACCGAGCAGCCAAGCACTTCTTTGTGGCATTGCAGGTTGGGGCACATGAGCTCGAATGGAATGAAACTCTTATGCCGTTTGGGTTATGTACCGCATTTGAGTTTCTCTGATTTTGAATTTTCTGAGCATTGTCTCTATGGGAAGCAGACTAAATCAGCCCATAAAAGAAGGGGAAAGAAAGAGTTTGAAATGCTTGATTTGGTGCATTCAGACGTATGTGGTCCCATGCCTACACAGTCATTAGGCGGGGCTGAATACTATGTGACATTCATTGATGATGCAACTAGGAAAGTGTGGGCTTATGCTATAGCTCGGAAGAGTGATGTGTTCCAGGTATTTCAAAAATGGCTGGCCTTGGTTGAGAATCAGTCAGGTAGAACGCTTAAATGCCTATGGACTGATAATGGTGGAGAGTATCTCTCTCATGACTTTCAGCATTTTTGTGATACACGTGGGATTAAGAGGGGGCTCACATCCCCTCGTACTTCAGAGTAAAATCCAGTTGCAGAAAAGATGAACCGTACCATTCAAGAAAGGTTGCAATGCATGCTTTCCAATGCAAGTCTTTCTGGTGGTTTTTGGGCTGAGGCAATGAAGACTGCAGTGCATGTGATCAATAGATCACCTAGTAAGAGTTTGGATGGTGGTATTCCTGAAGAGGCATGGAGTGGCAAGAAGCCCTCTTACTCTCATTTGCATATATATGGGTGTGAGGCATATGCACATGTGCCAAAAGAGCTTCGAAAGAAGCTAGATCCTAAGTCTAGGAAATGCATCTTTTTGGGTTATGGTGAAAGTGGAGAGATGGGCTATCGTCTCTGGGATCCAGAAGCAAAGAAGATCATACACAGCCATGATGTGGTCTTCAATGAGAAGAAGATGCATAAGGCACCCATGAGGGATGTGGAAATGAGGAGAATCACTTTCCAGGATGTGAATCCACCTGCATATGTTGATAGACAGCAAGCTGTCCATGCACCAAATGTGCAAGAAAAGGTACCACCAAGTACTCCCACAGGTATACAATCAAGGGTAGATGATGAATCATCTATTGGTGGAAATAATGAGCCAAATGTAGCTGATATGCAAATGGGACAGCAAGCTGAAATGCCCTTGAGAAGATCATCTAGAGTGTCTAGGCCACCTGATAGGTTTGTTCCAGGGGTAGACTATGTGATGCTTACTGATTGTGGGGAGCCTTCTTGCTACAGAGAGGCTATGATGCGTGAGGATCAACGCAAGTGGGAGTATGCTATGCAATCAGAGATGAGTTCACTTATGAAGAATAAGAGTTGGGACTTGGTTTCTTTGCCACATGGAAAGAAAGCATTGCCATGTAAATGGGTCTACAAAATGAAGGTCACAGGTGATGATGTGCCTGGGTACAAGGCCCGTTTGGTTGCTAAAGGTTCAAGCAAGAGAAGGGTGTGGACTTTGATGAGATATTCTCTCCGGTTGTGAAGATGACCACACTTAGATGCATGCTTGGACTAGTGGCAATAGATGATATGGAGCTTATGCAAATGGATGTCAAGACAGCTTTCTTGCATGGGGATTTGCATGAGGAAATTTACATGGTGCAGTCGGAAGGCTTTGAAGAAAAGGGCAAAGAGCATTTAGTTTGCAAGCTGAACAAGAGTCTCTATGGTCTTAAGCAAGCGCCTAGAGAATGGTATCAAAAGTTTGATGCTTTCATTCGGTCCCAGGGTTTTAGAAGGAGTGAAATTGATAACTGCCTCTACACTAAAAGGGCTAAGGATAATAGCCTGATAATCTTGGCACTATATGTGGATGATATGCTATTGGCTAGCAAGAATACTTATGAGCTAGATGCATTAAAGGCCAAGTTGCATGAGGCCTTTGATATGAAGGATTTGGGATTTGCAGGTCATATTCTTGGTATGCGCATCACGTGTGATCGGAGTAGGAAACTCCTTTGGCTTTCACAAAAAGAGTATGTTACAAAAGTATTGCAGCATTTCAATATGGAGGGGGGGAAGGCAGTGAGTACTCCATTGCCTCCATATGTGAAACTGAGTCATACAGATAGTCCCAAATCAGATGAGGAGAGGGCCATGATGGCCAAGGTTCCTTATGCATCAGCGGTTGGGAGTCTTATGTATGCTATGATAGTTACTAGACCAGACATTGCATTTGCAGTGGGAGTTGTTAGCCGGTATATGGCTAATCCAGGAAAGAGGCATTGGGAGGCAGTTAAGTGCATCATGAGGTACATGAAGGGTACCAAGGAGATGTGCATCTGCTTTGGTAAAGGAGGCCTGCGTGTACTTGGGTACATAGATTCAGACTATGCAGGGCATGTGGATAGTAGGAGATCCACTTCTAGTTATGTGTTCACCTTTGCAGGTGGTGCAGTGTCGTGGATGTCTCGCACACAAAAGTGTGTTGCTTTGTCTACCACAGAGGCTGAGTATGTTGTAGCCACAGAGGGTTGTAAGGAGGCTATATGGCTTGATCGGCTAGTGGGAGATTTGGGGATTCATACATGTGTACCGACATTGCATAGTGATTCCATGAGTGCTATTCAGCTAGCACGGAATCCGATCTTTCATGCAAAGACCAAACACATTGAGGTCAGGTACCATTTCATCAGAGGACAAGTGCATAGAGCTTGTCAAGGTTCATACAGATGATAACCCTGTAGATATGCTGACAAAGAGTCTATCTAGTCAGCGGTTTGAGTATTGTCGCGTATTGATGGGCATTGGATAGTATGCTCACTGGTTGTTCTCCCTTAAAGGCACATTGTCCTTTAAGTGGGAGGTTGTGGGGGTTAAAGGTCACTGTGCCTTTACCCCGGTTATGTACAATACTCAAACACATATATAAATGAATAAAAAAGAAGATTAGGTGGTTCTGCACCCACCAAACTTGTGTGGCTCTCTGTCTCTCTCTCTCCTTCCGTTCTTGCTTCCGTTGAGAGCACTCTCTCACTCACACACACACACACACACACACACATTGCCTTTGAATGTTACTAAGTGAATGCTAATAAATTTGTTTAGGATCACCAGCCCTACCTTTCCTTAATCTTGCTAAAATTTGTCGACTCTGTGGGATCAACTCGCGGGATATGCTCATAAAGCATGTATATAGCCTAACCTAGGAGTCAATTCCTATCGAGTTTAGGAACTAGAGACTCTCCACTCCCAAAAGCCGTGTAAAGTCATCTTGCCCCTCCCTAGAAATGATGCAATTTGTCAACCAATGATCTAGAACGTCGTGGACTACGAAAGGCTCCCCATACCTCTCATACCAACCTTTTTGTAAGTGGTTCTTCTTTTTGAGGCCTGACCAGCTTTAATGTAAAACAAGAGGAATGATAATAAATCATTCATAAGGCCTACCTAAAGCGAAAGAGGGCAGAAATGATAAATTGAAAGCGGTGATATATATATATATAGAGAGAGAGAGAGAGAGTAAAAATGTTGGGACATGCACCAATCACCATCCCTCAAAAACTTGGCCAAAATGAATTAAACAAGGTGAATGATAACAAATCATTCATAAGGCTTACCTGAGATCCAAATAGAGAAAGAGGACGGAGATGATGAATTGATAGGGATGAGGGAGACAAAGTAAGAGAGAGAGAGAGAGGAGGGGTCTAAAATAGCATGCGCATCAATAAAAAATGAAAATAAAAATTTGCTATAATTTTCTTCTTGTTGAATGGCCTTCACTTAAGACCTACCTATGGCAGGCAAAAATAAGCATGTTCTAGTGAGGGTTGCCTTCACATAGGCCTCCTCGTGGCAGGCCAAAAACGTGTTTCAATTTTTCCAATTGAGAGCCCTTGTCGATGAAGCAAACACTTGAGTTTAGACTTTTTATTTTCCCCACAAGACACAAATGCCAAGTACAACGGCAGATCACACGATAAGCTGCAGGTTTCTTTCATGGGAATTGATTGCAGGTAGCCGTAGAGAACTACTCTACTGCCCACTGAGTTTCATCAAATCTGTGTTCAACTCTCTTTGTTCTCCTATTGTTCTCCTACTGAGTTTACACTTACATGAACTCTCTTGTGCAACTTTCTTTGAGCCAAACAGATCATGCTACGGGAACCTAAGCGGCGGCGGCCTGAAGCATCATCATACTACTGAAAGCTGAAAAGAAATGGCGATCGAGTTGGGCTTTGCTTGCAGTCCTCACATGTTGCAGCTGCCAACCCACCACAGCGGCTGCAGCAGCTAACAATTGGGTCCTCAAATCCACCACCGGCAGCCTGCAACGGACCATCACCTGCAGAAGGTAGACTGAGCTGAACTTGGAGACATTCTCGGCTGTAGACGCTGCTGTCGATGATGGAGAAGAAGAACCAGAAGCCTTGGTTGCTCCATCGCTCCGAATGACTTCCGCAGTGTCCTTCAGCTTATCCGCAGCTCCCTTGAGATCATCGCTGGTCTCCCTCAGATCGTCTGCCACTGACTTTGAGGTCTTCTCCACCTGAAACAAACCCGCCCCATGTCCATTAAGCTCTCCTTCAACAGCCATGGCTTACTAGTCTACCTCAACACCATTGCAGATTTGCGCTCTCGAGGGTTTACCTTGTCCATCAAGGCTTCTACCTTGTCGGCATCTTCAGACACCATATCAGCTACCTTCTCCACCTCTTGGGCCGTGGTCTCTATGGTTTTGGCAGTCTTTTTCACAAACACGGCCGCTTTATCCAGTTTTTCTGCGAAACAACTCATGGAAAACCCCGGGAATCAATGCGCTCCCACTGAAGAATAAATTACGCAAGACAGCATGCTGACCTTCAAGCTTCTCGAGCTTACCTTCAACTTCCTCGATTACGCTTTCCTTTCCGGAAATGAGGTCCGCAATGGTTCCGGGAAGTCGCCATACGCCACTGAGTATGTCCCATAGTCTGCATCATTTGTGTAATTCAAGAGTCAGACTCCGCACTTTTCCGTTGCGAGGCCAAAGCACGACACGAAAGACCTCCCTTTTCGAGGTAGATCCACAAAGCACAGAGTCTTGAGAGAGTTACGTACATTGTCCCCGAGAATGCAAGCACTTGAGGCCTGAAATTTATCTCTCCTGCCTTGTCTTCCAACAAGATCCTGTTTGGATCACAAAGGTAACAATCACAAAGGCAACGATCATTGCGGATCAAGTGTTGCCAAGTAGCCAAAATGTGCCTCAAAGAGAATCAACATCGATCTAGCCAGTCCGACTGTGTGTATACCTTGAAATTGGAGATCGAGTAAGTCCTGCCCGAGTGACCAGGGAAGCATGTCTGGGAATGCTTAGAAAAGGAGGGAGCCCGTGCACGCTTGCGGGCTGTCTTGCAAGATTTGTGGATGGCAAGGAAGGGCCTTGCGTACTGGGAAGATGGCTTAGGCTGCACAGAGCATTTGCTGCCATATCTGAGATAGAGGAAGCTCCCAGGGAAGAAGAAGAGCGCAAGCACGATGAATAAAGAAGACCATAGTAATATTGACTTGGATAGAGGATAAACACTCATGGTTTGGTTATCTCAAGATGTTTGCCCCCCCACCATTGCTAAAATCATCGAGTTGGTTTTGGGTCCTATACCAATCAGCATGGAAGGGGTATCTAATTTTCACAGCTATAATTACCCAATACTCTCTTGTGAGCTGACGCTAACTTGTGGAAAAGGAATGTATCAGCTTCTCGAGGTTATCCATCAACATAGAAGGTAAATGTGACTTTGAAAGTCTATCAACTCTCTCCTATGTGACTGGAATTTATCTATTTCAGTAATAGCCATACTTATTTTTCTTTCCTCTTCCTTCTCTAAGCCCTTCTGACAAGCAAAGTCATCCTTCTCGTACTGGGTTAATGGAGCTGGATTTTGCTTTCTCTCAGCTCTCTTTCCTTGGTTCTCGGCAATCCATTCTTTGAGGCTGCTAATGGCTTGCTCGACAAAATCCATTACCTTAAAAAGATCCATAATGGCTGCAAGATGAAAGGAGTATGCTTAAGAAGAGGAGGTAAGGCTGCGGGCAAGATGGAAGGAGCAAGCTTGAGGAGAGGAGTAAGGTAAGAAGAGTAAAGTGGAAGAAGTGTGGAGAGGAGTAAGGTAAGAAGAGTAAAGTGGAAGAAGTTTTTGCTGCGGGTGAGATATAGAAGACGAACGAGGTGAGGAAGGTAACGAGAGTGAGGAAAGATATAGAAGACGAACGAGGTGAGGAAGGTAACGAGAGTGAGGAGGGTAACTAGAGGAGGTAAGGCAAGATGAAAGGAGTATGCTTGAGAAGAGGAGGCAAGGCTGCGGGCAAGATGGAAAGAGCAAGCTTGAGGAGAGGAAGGAGCAAGCTTGAGGAGAGGAGTAAGGTAAGAAGAACAAAGTGGAAGAAGTATCTGCTGCTGCGGGTGAGATATAGAAGATGAACGACTACTAGGGAATTTATAGAACTACAGATGCAAGACCGTAATGCGAGATGACTAGATGCAAGACCGTAATGCGAGACATTATAAAATAAAATGATGGGATGCAAGACCGTAATGGGAGACATTTGAGACATGTAAGATAGTGATAGTACATTAAAATCTATAAAATAAAATGATGGAACACAAGAATGATATAATTAATAGAATCTCATCATGAGATATTCTTTTAATATAATATAAGTTAGTAATTATTAGAATCTCATCATGAGATATTCTTTTAATATAATATAAGTTAGACTTGCTGTACATAATAAATGATAGATTTTGAGTACATTGAAATCTATAAAATAAAGTGATGGAACATAAGAATGATATAATTATTAGATTCTCATCATAAGATATTTATTGTACATAATAAATTAGACTTTCAAAAAAGTAAAACCTAATGTATTGTAATGAATAAATATCATAAAATATCCTAATGTATTGCAACATTTAACATAAGTTTTAAAAACACTATTATTAATCAATACAAACAAGATAAAAATCTTCAAGGACTCATGTTTCTTTCTACATGTTTTACAACTGAATAGAGTCTGATGAGTTTTCTTGAGGCTGTGATTCTCTAAGAGTACATTGAGTCTCTACTTGTGTGGATGGTGTACATTGAGATTCTACTTCTGGTGCAATCGGGATAGACTTAATCTCTTCCTCCTTTACAAGATGTGATGTTCTAGATGCACATTGAGTCTCCACTTCTTGTGTAGGAAGAATGCATTGAGTCTCTAATTCAAGTGTAGACTGTAATGCTTCTACTTGAGGCTGTGATACAGAAGGAGACTGAATTGTCTCTTCTTTTTCTTTGGCTCCCTCAGGTTCTTCATTGAGTCCATCATGTTGTTTCCCAATGATAGCAGTTAGATAGTGAACAGTCTTAGCCACAAAATCTTGTAGCTCGAGCTTGGTATATGCTTCTATTGAGACATGTTCAAAAATTTCATTGAGATACAACATGAAGTTGTAGGCAATTCTCCACCGACTACTAAACATATCTTTCTGCTCCACTGCGAGGCGTGTCTGGAAATTTGGTTGGTCTTGATGCTCCCTGATTTTGATAATCGCAGAAACTAACTTGTTTGCAGACCTGTCCATCATGACATATGACAAAGTGAATTTGTGTAGTAAATAGTAAGATGCATGTTCATAATGATATGATAAAAGAACACTTACCTGAACACCCCGTGAAAGCCTGTAAATGAGTTGACAAACCAACAATGGTTGTCATCAAGGTCCCATCCTATCAGGCTCCAATGTGAACTACATCACCAATAAAGAGCGATAAGATTTATCACAATATTAAGTATTAATTGACACAATATTATAAATAAGAGAGTAAAAGAAAGATTGAGACCATACTTACTTCTCATAGTATGGCATAAAGACAAGTAGTATGCCATCCAAGTCTAAAGGTTGTAGAATTGAACAAACATCATCTACTGTCTTCTTGGTATCACTAAGTACAGATGAAAGAAGAGAATCGAGCATACAGACGCGATTCTGTACTGATCTAGGAAAGTGAGATATAACTGCAGCAATAAATAAACAAATGTTAGAAGCAGAGTGAATCAAATGATTGAAGTATCAAGCCAAGAGATGTTCATATCAAACCTGAGGATGGCCATCATGACTTTGTCATTAGCCTCTTTCAAAGGGTCAGAGAGGATTGTAACTTCCTCGCTACCAAAAGTCAAAACATGAGGTTGCTTGCTAATGATGACCCTAACCTCAGAAGAGCTCCCCATTTCATCCAATACAGCGGTTACATTAGGACAACTTATGGGCGTAGTAACCAATGTTTCCTCTGGATACTCCACCACGTTATCAATAAATGCCTTAATGATAGATGACATAAATGCATATAGATGCAAGTCTGTATATGTCGACAATGAGGTTTCACCGCCTCTCAAATTAAAAATTTGAGCAAGGAGCAAAAAGCAGTTATATCTGACTCCACCCACAATTGTGGTCATCATTCTGCTTCGCTGCAGGGCATGTTACATACTCTATTTGATCTTCCAAGTCACCCTCCATTTGCATAAGTGCATCTATAGCACCTACCAACTTTCGAGCAGATCTACACATCAAAATAGAAAACATAAATGAATGTGTGCATTGCATAGGATGCATCTCATTGACATAATTATGACACAAGTAGGTTATACTTACTCTGACACACTGCCATGGATAGATGCTATTGAATTGACAAAGAAGCATTGCTTGGCTAAGATGTCCACAATTACCAAGCTCCAATGCAAGCTGCATTATCAATTAAGAATAATTATTATTTGATATAATCCTCCACAATGTAAGAGATAAGCTAGGTAGGGAAGCTAAGTAGGGATTGATACTCACTCCTCGTGATATGCAGTAAAGATAACTCACGCCGCAGTCAAATCAATAGGTTGCAACCACTTAAAAACATCATCTATGGTCTTCTGCTTATTGCTAAGTACACTAGAAACAAGAGGATCGACCATATATGCACATCTTTGTATATATAGGGGAAGCTGTTGTAAAACCATACTGCAATAAAAAGAAAAGAATATTAGTTCATTTGATCCAATGGAAATACAAAAGCATAAAGTCAGTAAAAAGTTTGTGTCAAACTTGAGGATGGCTATTATGACCTTGTCATTAACCTCTTTCTTGAAGTTTATGAGGATTGAAATGTCCTCTTCATCGAATATAAAAGTAAGAGGTTGTTCTCGAACTTGAAACCTAACTTGAAATGACTTCTCCATTTGCTGCAATGTATGATTATTTTCTAGAGTCATCCGATGGATAGCCAGAGCAGCTTTGCTTTCTTGAGATGAGCTTTCTATATTCTCTACTCCAGCTATGTCCTCCCCATTCTCCTCCTCTCCCTTCTCCTATAAAAGGATAAAATAATTATGAGATTCAAAATTTTAAATTAATTATAAATTTAAAAAGACCTTTAAATGAATAAAGAAAATTAAACATAAGTTTTCATACCTCTACATATCTTTGTGGTCTTTTTATGTAACCTTCAGAGGCAAGGTCAATGTCATATCCATCTTCTTTTGCTTCCTTGCTATCGCTGGTGTCCTCACTATCATATCCAGAGCTTTGATCATTTTCATCATCTTTCTTGCTCTCATCATACATGATCATCTCTATGTCATCCTCTTCATGTGAGATCGGACCTTTCTTATCAAACTTTATTGTGAGAGAAGCCACGGTATCAAGGTATTCCAAGCAAGCAGGGCTCTCAATAATATTTACATTGTGTCCTTTTCTGATAAGAGCTTCAAACAGATGTCCCATTTGACACAATGTGACTTCCCATCTGGACAGTAGCAAAAATTCCATCATACTAATTAAAAGATCAGCACTTTTTGCTGGCCTTTCATAGTGATTTACATTGCGATGGAGGGGAGTTGGAGCTTCACGCTCTTCTAGCAGTAGTTGCAATCTCTTTGCATTCCCTCTTATATTGTTTTGTAAGGAGTGATCATTGTAAGGGCTCTTCATGCACAAGAAAAAGGTTTCTAGACTCTATATCTTGAGACCGCATTCTCTCTTGTCCCTTTTTCTTGAGTATATACCATTGTAAATCTTAAGCTCATTGCCATATTGTTTTTCTAGGGTAGCAGACATTTGTTCCTTGTCATCTTTATCAGCAAATATGACTATATTACATTGTCCCACTCTACCAATGGTGGTATGTAATATTCTGTCAAGGAGTTGACGAATGTCATCCGGTGATATTTCATAGACAAAGAAAAGCTGAGGTCTCTCCCAAGCAGTGTCGTCGGACAAAAAATCATTCAATGAAACTCCCTTGCACTCAACACTCTTTCCAGACTCTGAAATGAATTCATGTATGAAAAAAAAGCCCTTGTTCAAAGTTTTTTCTTTTCTGAGAGTGTGCTTATTGATGACTTTTTGTGCATATGCATACACATTTTCCGGAATGTCACTTCTCATAGAGGGAGTAATTTCAGATCCATCATCTTCTACCTTCACCCATTTATGCGCCCAAGCCTTCTGTTTAGCTGATGGTAAAGCTGATGCCATGTGCCTCACAATGTTATGATCAATTTTACATTTGCTAATTGGAATATTTTTTTCTCCCAATAAATATTCAATTGCACTCTTTACTGCATCACGCTTGACCTGTTGGATGATGCAATCTTCCATGCAATGATCTTTATCCTTTTTGCCGAAAAACCATTCTTTGGACGTTAATTTCTCTGCAGCAAGACTTGCGTATTTGTTTGGTAGGTTTCTTAAAGGCCTCCACATCCGAGCTGTCATCTCTTTTTTCTCAATCTTCTTTGCCTTCTCTTTAATCAATGATGGAGCCTCATATGTGACATCTCCTTTCTCACATGATGCAAGACACACGTCTTTGATCTGATGAAAAACTTCATCACTACGGAAAAGTATGCTTGTGTAGTCTTGATACCTATCCCTTACTGTCTTAAAGCTTATAATCACCTCTGCTCTTTCCTGCTTTCCCCTTGGTACAATGGCACTCAAGCATGTGTAGAAGTCAACAAGATTATCCGCTTCCACTTTAGTTGCAGTTCTTTTGAGAGTGGTCAAAGGAGAATTAAAAGTTTTCCATATGGTCCTAGCTTTGAGCAACATCTCTGAAGTGGAGGCGATTTTTCGTAGTGCATAAATGTCATGATTAAGTCTTTCCGACTCAATCAAATAATTTTTCTCATTCTTGAAGATACAAATGCATGCAGAATAGTAGTGAAATTGAGGCACACTCGCGAAGGTTTGATAAGTAATTTCTCCTTTCTTGTATGCATCTCTAGAGCGCTCATTACAAGCATAGGCATAGTGCTGACCATCTATTGCCTCAAATGTACAATGAGCTAAGAAATTTCTCCTGGCATTCCTTATATGTCGTTCTGATCATTCACTGAACTCTGTCCTTCTTGAAGTGAGGGAACTTGTTTTCCGAGGAACTTAGTGAATTGCATCTCAAAATCTATAGGCTGAGAGAAATTGATGGATTGACTATAATCTCCCATGACTGGCCAAAATGTTCTTGGACGGAGTACCAAATTAGAAACAACTGGTTTTTTTCCATCAATCAAAGCCTGAAAAATCTTTTCAGCATAGGCTGTATCTAAGGTCCTGCTGTTGGTGAAGACACTTGCTTTGACCACTATTGAAGCATGTATAACTTAAGTCTTTTGGCCCCATATATATCCTGGATCCTCATCCGTCACAGCCTCATTCAAGCGAAGATTTAGGTTCTTCATTGATAACATTTCTGCTTCTAGATCTGACTCCATTTCAAGACCCTTCGCATCCTCTTCATGTTCTTCCTCTTCTCTTCTTTGCCCTTTCTTTGTATATGAACGACCTCTTTTTCCAGTTATAGGACTTGGAACTGTAGCTCGTGAAGTACTTGCCTTTTGCATTTGACGTCGAGGTTTATTTTTTAGGGGCTCAATGTGAACTGCTTTAGATCACCCTCAATGTGAACTGCTTTAGATCGCCCTACTTCTTCTTCTATTGCCTCAACTTCAGGTATACTTAAGGGCTTCACTTGTTCTGTTATTCCATCAACTTCATGAGTTACACCATCTAAGTGAGTAATACCATGAACAAGAGATGTGTGTGCATGTCCTGTCTTATCTGATGCATGTCGTGTCTCACTCAATTCAATTTTTGTCTGAGATGCATGTGCATGTCCAGTCTCCACCAATTCAATTCATGTCTCAGATGTAGATCCCTTGATGTAGATCCCTTGTAAGCTGCTACAATGTGTTCTGTCTCATCCACTCCACTTCCTCTCTCATTTGTATTACCATGAACCAGGTCTACATGGTGTGTCTCATCACTTCCTTTCTCATGTGTGGATTCTTGCACCTTAGGTCCCTCCAATGGGTTGAACCTTGTTCGATGACACCCTGAAAGTATTCAAGGATAATCTTTGACTGCATTTTTCTTGCTTCCTCAATGGGAAATTCCTCCCACACATATTGAAGGATCTCCAATGCAAGAACCAATTCAAGAAATCTAGGTGCTTTTGGCGGCGGCATCACAAAGTGCATTGCATCTTTCTTAGAAAGAAGAAACGATCTGTTGCTTATTCTTGACTTTGTGTAAATCATCATTGTACTACTGGCTTTTTCAATTTTTATTCCTACTAAGGTGCCCCCTTGAATCAAATTGCTCTTTGAGAAAGATACATTTGATGCCCACTCATCTTTCTCCAACTCTCTCTTTGTCATCACTAGAATGAGATTTCCTTTACTTAAGACCAAGAACCATGCTTTCTTTGTTGTGTCAACAACTGTCCAGTTTGTGAAGTCCTTTGGGGCATAAATTCTTCCATTGTATTTCAGTGTCATACCATTGACAAATGCTGTAGCCTCAAGATCCATCCTGTATTTAAGCACAACACAAATTTTAAGTACTTTGACAAACTACAATTACTTTGAAAAATCAAAAGTACAATGAGTCCCATTAATACACCTCAAGTTTTTATTCTTCCCAATCATATAAGTATCAATTTCATGCTTTGGGAATAGCCTAAAAGGCTTTACAAGGCTTAGAGCATAAATGCTTCGACAATCTACAATGTGCAAAGTGCATAGAGGATAAGCTGCTAGCAGACATCAGGACTGCAGGATAGAAAATGACAAGCTATAGATGCTTGTCAACCAAGATCTCATGCCAGATCTCACTGGGAGAGTGAACTCTCACCACCGTGTGCTCCTGTGATAGGTCCATAGCTCCCGCATTGTCATTATGCAAAGAAGATGTCTTTGTACCACCAATGACCACAAGCCCATGTTCTGTAGTAGACCTCTACTGGTCTACCCAACCTGCATCACGTGCATGTAGCTCCTGGAAGCATAAGGACCTAATGTCCACAACCGCTTCCTACTGCCAAAAGCTGCCATAATCATGCTACCAACTCCCACTGCAATGGAAGCAAGAACCGAAAGTGTAACCCCAATGGCAAACATGTGAGAACCAAGTCTTAACCTGATCATGGATGCATGAAGCTGCTCAAACTGTAACGAGAGTGATCTGCATAAGATATGCTCAAGAAATCATAGTCCTACGGTAATGACCGCTACTAAAAATAGAACTTGCGATGCCTCAAAACATGGGTGCCATTGCATAATCAGACTCAGCAAGAAAATTTGCAAATATCTCTCTTCTGTTGGAACTCCAAAATCCCAACCGATGAGTGAGAAATAGGAGTCAACACTTATCCACTGCCATGTGGCATAAATATAAGGTTTCAAAACCTTAGAATGAAAAATGCATAACAGAGAGATGAAATTGAATACACAGAGATCTATAGCTCTGAAAATCCTCCACCGAATCGCGTAAGAACTGACAGGTAGGGGTTTTTGGGCGTCTGGAACGCAATGGGACGGACGGGTTTAGAAACCGTGGTCTCAATCACTGGGTCCAACACACGGACTGAAAAACGTTTTTGGAAACAGAGCTGTTTGTAAACACCACCGGAGTGTGAATGATGAGCAACATAGAAGTTTTAGGACCTCTTGAGTCCATCGGGGAATAGCCTAAAAGGCTTTACAAGGCTTAGAGCATAAATGTGAAAAAAAATAAGGATTTACAATGATCTCTGAATACAAATTTGAAGTCTGTCATATATAAGTGCAAAATGCTCTGTCAACTCCCGCAACTGATATAAGTGTAAAATGCTCTGTCAACTTCCACAACTATAATCTGTCATGTCCACTGATAAACTTTCAATCATCTTGAAAGTTTAAAAACCTTAATCGTTGCTTAAATGGTAGGGTTGTTGTGACTGTGAAACCGAATGTGAACGAATGGACTGACTCCGATTAGGAACTAGTCGGGAAATTTTGAGCATGGCTTTGATTGGTTTTTTTGGAGTTCTCTCCTCTAAGGACAAACTAATCTATGCTAATCTAGACTACACCAATCGTCAAAGTGAAGAAAAGCAAGAAATAATTTCTTTTCCATTGTTCTTTTTAATATCCTTAGGTTGCGAATTAAAAGCAAAAAATAATCTATTTTCCATTATTCTTTTTAATACACTAAGGTTGTGAGTTTAAAAAAGATAAAATTTATATTTTATCTTTTTTAAACTCACACCCCTTTCTCTCTCTCTCCCCCCCTTCTCTCTCTCTCCCCCCTTCTCTCTTGCTGCCGCCCCCATCCTCCCACCCCACCTCCCCCATTCTCACTCCCACGCCCACGCCCATTCTTTCACCTTCCCCATTCCCACTCCCTCTCCCACTCCCATCCTCCCACCCCTTTCTCTCTCTCTCCCCCCCCTTCTCTCCCCCCCCCTTCTCTCTCGCTGCCGCGGCAGCGGCCCCCCCTTTCTCTCTCTCTCCATCCCCCGTCTCATTTTAAAAAAGATAAAATTTATATTTTTAAAAACTAATTTACTTACAACTCATAAGAATTGAACATTCATATTAATAATAAGTTAAAATCTTAATAAATTTGAATTTAAATAATAAAGACTATAAAGTAGTTTAACTTAAAGTTTATGAAAAAATAACATAAAATAAAGAAAATAAGACTTAAAATTAAAAATTTAATATTTACCTAGAAGAATATATTAATTCTCTGTAAAAAGAAATAAATTAAAGTAATAATAACGAATGTAAGTTAAACTACTTTTAAAATTTTAATTTAAAATGTAATAAAATTAAAATTATACTTTTTATATTCCAAAACAAAATGCATTATATTCTAAATTAAACTAGTAAATTGAAAATGAAAGTGAAACTCATTTTAAATTCAAAAACAAAGAAAAATTTAAAATTCAAGTTTCTACAAGTTTTGCTTTTAGCATACATTTGTCTTTTCACATCCACGCGTTTGTCTTTTGAAACACAAGGTTGTCTTTTATCACAATTTTCAAGTTTTCACACGTTTATCTTTTCAAACACAAGGATTCATAGTTTAAAAAAAGGCGGGAAATTTGAAATTCTAGTTTCCACACGTTTCTCTTTTCAAACACCAAGGTTTATAGTTTTGTTTGTTTAAGTTTCAACTAAATCACACACCAATCTCCTCTAATATGCCTCATTGATCGTAGCTCCCAAATTCTTCCATCAAAACATCTCTCCTTTATCTCTTCTTGATCGTCGCCCACTCATTTTTTCTCCTCATTGGTAAGATTTTCTATCTCGATCGCACTTTCTCTTGTGCCCTTCCTCTCTAAATTTTCATCAAACACCAAGGTTTATAGTTTTGTTTGTTTAAGTTTCGACTAAATCACACACCAATCTCCTCTCATATGCCTCATTGATCGTAGCTCCCAAATTCTTCCATCAAAACATCTGTCCTTTATCTTTTCTCGATCGTCGCCCACTCATTTCTCCTCTTCATTGGTAAGATTTTCTATCTCGATCGTACTTTCTCTTGTGTCCTCCCTCTCTAAATTTTCATCTCTCGTCCATCTCTCTCACTCTTCTCTCTCTCTCTTTCCTCTCCGCTCTAGTCTACGTTCTCTCCCCTCCTCTTCATTTCCCCTCTCTCTCTCTCTGTCTCCCACTCTCTCCTCACCTTTTCCCTCTCTCTCACTTGTGCTCCCCACTCTCTCTCTCACTTGCCGCGGCCTCCCCCCTCTCTCTCTCTCCCCTCCCCTCTCTCTCTCCCCCCCCTCTCTCCCTCTCGTTGTCTCGGCAGCGGCCTCCCCCCCTCTCTCTCTCTCTCCCTCTCTCTCTCTCTCTCCCCCCTCCCTCTCTTTCGCTGCCGCGGCAGCGGCCCCCCCTCTCTCTCTCTCCCCCCTCTCTCTCGCTGCGCCTCCCCCCCTTCTCTCTCTCTCCCCCCCTTCTCTCTCGCTACTGCGGCAGTGGCCCCCCCTCTCTCTCTCTCCCTCCCCCTCTCTCTCGCTGCCGCACCCCCCTCTTCTCTCTCCCCCCCTCCTCTCTCGCTGCCGTGGCAGCAGCCCCCCTCCCCTTCTCTCTCTACCGCCCCCCTCCTCTCCCACCCCCTTCTCTCTCTCTACCTCCCCTTCTCTCTCGCTGCCGCGGTAGCGGCCCCCCCTCTCTCTCTCTCCCTCCCCCTCTCTCTCGCTGCCGTGCCCCCCTCCTCTCTCTCTCCCCCCTCCCCCCCTTCTCTCTCTCTCCCCCCCTTCTCTCTCGCTGTCGCGGCAGCGGCCCCCCCTTCTCTCTCTCTCCCTCCCCCTCTCTCTCGCTGCCGCGCCCCCCCTCTCTCTCCCCCCCTCCTCTCTCGCTGCCGCGGCAGTGGCCCCACCCTCTCTCTCTCCTCTCTCCTCCCCTCCCTCCCTCTCCCCCCCTCTCTCCACTGCCGTGGCAGCGGCCTCCCCCCCTCTCTCTCTCTCCTCCCCCCCTTTCTCTCCCCCCCTCTCTCGCTGCCGCGGCAGTGGCCCCCCCTCCTCTCTCTCTCTCCCTCCCCCTCTCTCTCGCTGCCACATCCCCCCTCTTCTCTCTCTCCCCCCCCTTCTCTCTTCCCCCTCTCTCTCTCCCCCCCTCTCTCTCTCCCCTCCCCTCCCCTCCCTCTCCCCCCTCTCTCTCTCTCCCCCCCTCTCTCTCGCTGCCCCCCCTTCTCTCTCTCCCCCCCTCCTCTCTCGCTGCCGCGGCAGCGGCCCCCCCTCTCTCTCTCCCTCCCCTTTCTCTCGCTGCCGCGCCCCCCTTCTCTCTCTCCCCCCTCTCCTCTCTCGCTGCCGCGGCAGTGGCCCCCCCTCTCTCTTCCCTCTCTCCCCCCTCCTCTCTCGCTGCTGCGACAGCGGCCCCACCTCTCTCTCTCCCTTCCCCTCCCCTCCCTCTCCCCCCTCTCTCTCACTCTCCCCCCCCTCTCTCTTGCTGCCCCCCTCTCTCTCTCTCCCCCCTCTCTCTCTCTCCCCCCCTCTCTCTCGCTGCCCCCCCTTCTCTCTCTCCCCCCCTCCTCTCTCGCTGCCGCGGCAGCAGCCCCCCCTCTCTCTCTCCCTCCCCTCTCTCTCGCTGCTGCGCCCCCCCTTCTCTCTCTCCCCCCTCTCCTCTCTCGCTGCCGCGGCAGTGGCCCCCCCTCTCTCTTCCCTCTCCCCCCCCTCCTCTCTCGCTGCCGCGACAGCAGCCCCGCCTCTCTCTCTCCCCTCCCCTCCCCTCCCTCTCCCCCCTCTCTCTCTCTCTCCCCCCCCTCTCTCTTGCTGCCCCCCCTTCTCTCTCCCCCCCCTCTCTCGCTGCCGCGGCAGCGGTCCCCCCCTCTGTCTCTCTCCCTCCCCTCTCTCTCGCTGCCCCCCCTTCTCTCTCTCCCCCCCTCCTCTCTCGCTGTCGCGGCCCCCCTCTCTCTCTCTCCCTCCCCTCTCTCTCGCGCCCCCCCTCCTCTCTCCCCCCCCTCCTCTCTCGCTGCCGCGGTAGCCCCCCCCCTCTCTCCCCCCCGGTTCCTCTCTCGCTGCCGCGGCAGCCCCCCCCCTCCCCTCCCTCTCCCCCCCCTCTCTCCGCTGCCGCGGCAGCGGCCTCCCTCCCCTTTCTCTCGCTGCCCCTCTTCTCTCTCTCCCCCCCCTCCTCCTCTCTCGCTGTGCCGCGGCCCCCTCTCTCTCTCACTCCCTCCCCCTCTCTCTCGTTGCCGCGCCCCCCTTCTCTCTCTCCCCCTCCCTCCTCTCTCGCTGCTGCCTCTCTCTCTCCCCTCCCCTCCCCTCCCTCCCCCCCCTCCCCTCCCTCTCCCCCCCTCTCTCCGCTGCCGTGGCAGCGGCCTCCCCCCCCCCTCTCTCTCTCCCCCCCCTCGCGGCTTCCCCCCTCTCTCCCCTCTCTTCCCTCCCCTCCCCCTTCTTGTGGGGGTTAAAGGTCACGGTGCCTTAACCCCGGTTATGTACAATACTCAAACACATATATAAATGAATGAAAAAGAAGATTAGGGTGGTTCTGCACCCACCAAACTTGTGTGGCTCTCTGTCTCTCTCTCTCCTTCTTCCGTTCTTGCTTCCGTTGAGAGCACTCTCAACTGGTATCAGAGCCCGGGTGATCTAGCTAAGCATGCGTGAATGCTTGGAAGCTCAGCAGCTCTGTGGGAGGAAGAAGAAGCTCTGTGGGAAGCTTTGTGGGTGACTTTACTTGCATCCGAGTGTGCAGAGACCTTGGAGGAACATTTGGAAAAGTCACTTTGGCTTTGCGAAGTGGTTTTGAGAGCCTGTTAAGAGCTTTGAAAGAAAAAGTCGTTTTTTGAGTTTTTCCTGTTCCGTTCGATGACAGAGACTCCGTATTGACTTGTAGTGGCAACTATTGCTTGCTTTTGGTGTCCACATTACTTCAGGAGCTTGGAAACACCTTCATTCTTGAATCTGGGATCATTTCAGTGGATTTCTGACTCACTATGTCAGTTTCTGCGTTTTTTGCCCGGGTGTTGGAACTCAAGTTTGGAGCAACCATTTGCAGATCTGTCAGTTCCGGTGGACTCAAGAGGTCCTAAAACTTCTATGTTGCTCATCATTCGCACTCCGGTGGAGTTTACAAACAGCTCTGTTTCAAAAAACGTTTTTCAGTCCGTGTGTTGGACCCAGTGATTGAGACCACGGTTTCCAAAACCATCTGTCCCATTGCGTTCCGGATGCCCAAAAACCCCTACCTATCAGTTCTTGCATGATTCGGTGGAGGATTTTCAGAGTTATAAATCTCTGTGTATTCGATTTCGTCTCTCTGTTATGCATTTTTCATACTAAGGTTTTGAAACCTTAGATTTATGCCACATGGCAGTGGATAAGTATTGACTCCCATTTCTCACTCATCGGTTGGGATTTTGGAGTTTTGGCAGAAGAGAGATATTTGCAGATTTTCTTGCTGATCCCAATTATGCAATGGCACCCATGTTTTGAGGCATCTCAGGTTCTATTTTTCAGTAACGGTCATTACCGTGGGACCATGATTTCCTGAGCATACCTTATGCAGATCACTCTGGTTGCAGTTTGAGCAGTGTGCACTCATTCGTGGTGTGCATTTGGTTGCAATGGATGATTTATAGGCCGTTTGGATGCATTGCAGTCCTTATTGGATGCGCTGATAGGCTCAAATTGCCTTGTGGGATGCTATTTTTTTATGGACGCTTTGCACATGGATGCTATTTTAAGCTGAGGGACAGCTTTGATACATTGCAGGTGATGCACTGTGCTATGCTCTCTTGGATGAGATATTATTGATGCATATGCCAGTGGACGGTGTTTATGCTTGAGTCATTTGGCACTTATTGGCATTTTCTTTTGGGCCAGATTTGCTCATATGGATGCATAGTATATGCACATGAGTCAGATGCTTTGAGCTTTGAATTTTGGTGATATTTCACTCTATTGTGGCATACACATTTGGGTGCACCTAGTATTTGGTGTGATTCTCTCTTGAGGAACTAGCATTTGGGATTTTGATTTATTTGCATCATGGCATCCTCTTCCACGTCTGAAAAGGAGTTTTTCAACATTAAAAAATTTGATGGGACAAACTTTTCTTTGTGGAAAGAACAAATAAGGGATGTGCTTATTCAAAAGAAGCAGATTAAACCCTTGGTAGGGATTGAAGCTAAGCCTGCAAATATGTCTGAGGATGATTGGAATGAGTTGGATGCATTAGCAAAGTCTACTATTAGACTTCATCTTGCAGAGTCAGTTTATTTCATAGTAGTAAATGAGCAGACTACGGAAGATTTGTGGAAGAAACTGTGTGCCACTTATGAGAAGGAAACTGCCTCTAATAAAGTTTACCTCATGAAGAGGTTGTTTGAGTTGTAGATGAAGGAAGGGGTCTCCATTGCTTCTCACTTGAATTATTTTCAGCCAGCTTCAGGCTCAGAAGATGAATTTTGATGCGGAGACTAAGGCAATATTTCTCTTATGTTCATTGCCATCCTCATGGGATACCTTCCGTACAGCTGTCAGTAACTCTGCACCTGGTGGAGTACTGAAATTTGATGATGTTGTGGGTAGCTTGTTGGCCGAGGAGATTAGACGGAAGTCTATGGATGGCAACAAGCAGGATGCAGCCTTAAATGTGCAAAGGGGCAGATCACAGTTCAGGGGGAAGTCCCAAGAAAGAGGAAAGTCACGTAGCAAATCCAGGGCATGGAACATTGAGTGTTACCATTGTGGCAAGAAGGGCCATATGAAAAAGGATTGCTACAAGCTGAAAAGAGAGCAAAAGGATAAGAAAAAGAATGCAAATTGGGGTGCAACTCAAAAGGAAAAGAGTCCAAGGGAGGATAAAGGAAAAGTGAAGATCGAGGAGATCAATGCAGTCACACATGATAGTGACAATGATGTTCTCTTCATGTCTAGTTTATCTGCAGAGTTGCTTACCACTTCAGATGATGCATATTCCCAGGATTGGATTTTGGATTCTGGTGCTTCATTCCATGTTACTCCCCATAGGGAATGGTTCTCCACTTATGATAGTGGAAAGACAGGTTGTGTGCATCTTGGAAATGACTATGCATGTGACATAGTGGGAGCAGGTGACATAAAGTTTTCTTTTGCAAATGGGTCTGCATTTGTTTTGAAACATGTGAGACATGTACCTAAGCTGACCAAGAGTCTTATTTCAGTAGGTCAGCTACATGATGCTGGTTTTCACACCACTTTTGGCTTTCAGAGTTGGAAAATTCAAAAGGGCTCTATGCTTTTGGCTAGGGGTGCCAAGTGTGGGACTTTGTATCCCTTACATGTATCAGGGGTAGTTGATCATGTTGTTGCAATAACCGAGCAGCCAAGCACTTCTTTGTGGCATTGCAGGTTGGGGCACATGAGCTCGAATGGAATGAAACTCTTATGCCGTTTGGGTTATGTACCGCATTTGAGTTTCTCTGATTTTGAATTTTCTGAGCATTGTCTCTATGGGAAGCAGACTAAATCAGCCCATAAAAGAAGGGGAAAGAAAGAGTTTGAAATGCTTGATTTGGTGCATTCAGACGTATGTGGTCCCATGCCTACACAGTCATTAGGCGGGGCTGAATACTATGTGACATTCATTGATGATGCAACTAGGAAAGTGTGGGCTTACGCTATAGCTCGGAAGAGTGATGTGTTCCAGGTATTTCAAAAATGGCTGGCCTTGGTTGAGAATCAGTCAGGTAGAACGCTTAAATGCCTATGGACTGATAATGGTGGAGAGTATCTCTCTCATGACTTTCAGCATTTTTGTGATACACGTGAGATTAAGAGGGGGCTCACATCCCCTCGTACTTCAGAGTAAAATCCAGTTGCAGAAAAGATGAACCGTACCATTCAAGAAAGGTTGCAATGCATGCTTTCCAATGCAAGTCTTTCTGGTGGTTTTTGGGCTGAGGCAATGAAGACTGCAGTGCATGTGATCAATAGATCACCTAGTAAGAGTTTGGATGGTGGTATTCCTGAAGAGGCATGGAGTGGCAAGAAGCCCTCTTACTCTCATTTGCATATATATGGGTGTGAGGCATATGCACATGTGCCAAAAGAGCTTCGAAAGAAGCTAGATCCTAAGTCTAGGAAATGCATCTTTTTGGGTTATGGTGAAAGTGGAGAGATGGGCTATCGTCTCTGGGATCCAGAAGTAAAGAAGATCATACGCAGCCATGATGTGGTCTTCAATGAGAAGAAGATGCATAGGCACCCATGAGGGATGTGGAAATGAGGGAAATCACTTTCTAGGATGTGAATCCGCCTGCCTATGTTGATAGACAGCAAGCTGTCCATGCACCAAATGTGCAAGAAATGGTACAACCAAGTACTCCCACAGGTATACAATCAAGGGTAGATGATGGATCATCTATTGGTGGAAATGATGAGCCAAATATGGCTGATATGCAAATGGGACAGCAAGCTGAAATGCCCTTGAAAAGATCATCTAGAGTGTCTAGACCGCCTGATAGGTTTGTTCCAGGGGTAGACTATGTGATGCTTACTGATTGCGGGGAGCCTTCTTGCTATAGAGAGGCTATGATGCGTGAGGATCAACGCAAGTGGGAGTATGCTATGCAATCAGAGATGAGTTCACTTATGAAGAATAAGACTTGGGACTTGGTTTCTTTGCCACATGGAAAGAAAGCATTGCCATGTAAATGGGTCTACAAAATGAAGGTCACAGGTGATGATGTACCTAGGTACAAGGCCCGTTTGGTTGCTAAAGGGTTCAAGCAAGAGAAGGGTGTGGACTTTGATGAGATATTCTCTCCGGTTGTGAAGATGACCACACTTAGATGCATGCTTGGACTAGTGGCAATAGAGGATATGGAGCTTATGCAGATGGATGTCAAGACAGCTTTCTTGCATGGGGATTTGCATGAGGAAATTTACATGGTTCAGCCGGAAGGCTTTGAAGAAAAGGGCAAAGAGCATTTAGTTTGCAAGCTGAAGAAGAGTCTGTATGGTCTTAAGCAAGCACCTAGAGAATGGTATAAGAAGTTTGATGCTTTCATTCGGTCCCAGGGTTTTAGAAGGAATGAAATTGATCACTGCCTCTACACTAAAAGGGCTAAGGATAATAGCCTGATAATCTTGGCACTATATGTGGATGATATGCTATTGGCTAGCAAGAATACTTATGAGCTAGATGCATTAAAGGCCAAGTTGCATGAGGCCTTTGATATGAAGGATTTGGGACTTGTAGGTCATATTCTTGGTATGCGCATCACGCATGATCGGAGTAGGAAACTCCTTTGGCTTTCACAAAAAGAGTATGTTACAAAAGTATTGCAGCGTTTCAATATGGAGGGGGGGAAGGCAGTGAGTACTCCATTGCCTCCATATGTGAAACTGAGTCATACAGATAGTCCCAAATCAGATGAGGAGAGGGCCATGATGGCCAAGGTTCCTTATGCATCAGCGGTTGGGAGTCTTATGTATGCTATGATAGCTACTAGACCAGACATTGCATTTGCAGTGGGAGTTGTTAGCCGGTATATGGCTAATCCAAGAAAGAGGCATTGGGAGGCAGTTAAGTGCATCATGAGGTACATGAAGGGTACCAAGGAGATGTGCATTTGCTTTGGTAAAGGAGACATGCGTGTACTTGGATACATAGATTCAGACTATGCAGGGCATGTGGATAGTAGGAGATCCACTTCTGGTTATGTGTTCACCTTTGCAAGTGGTGCAGTGTCGTGGATGTCTCGCGCACAGAAGTGTGTTGCTTTGTCTACCACATAGGCTGAGTATGTTGCAGCCACAGAGGGTTGCAAGGAGGCTATATGGCTTGATCGGCTAGTGGGAGATTTGGGGATTCATACAGGTGTACCAACATTGCATAGTGATTCCATGAGTGCTATTCAGCTAGCACGGAATCCGGTCTTTCATGCAAAGACCAAACACATTGAGGTCAGGTACCATTTCATCAGGGAGGTACTTGAGGACAAGCGCATAGAGCTTGTCAAGGTTCATACAGATGATAACCCTGCAGATATGCTAACAAAGAGTCTACCTAGTCAGCGGTTTGAGTATTGTCGTGTATTGATGGGCATTGGATAGTATGCTCACTAGTTATTCTCCCTTAAAGGCACATTGTCCTTTAAGTGGGAGGTTGTGGGGGTTAAAGGTCACTGTGCCTTAACCCCGGTTATGTACAATACTCAAACACATATATAAATGAATGAAAAAGAAGATTAGGGTGGTTTTGCACCCACCAAACTTGTGTGGCTCTCTGTCTCTCTCTCTCCTTCTTTCGTTCTTGCTTTCGTTGAGAGCACTCTCACTTCTCTCCCCCCTCCCTTTCTCTCACCTCTCTTTCCCCCCCCTTCTCTCCTCTCTCTTTCTCTCTCTCTCTTTGGCTGCCGAGGCAGCAAGACTCTCTCTCTTATAATCTCTCTCTAAAAATCTTTCCTTCACTTTTCTCTCTCTAAGTTCTCTCTCTATAATAAAATTTCAAAGAATACAAATTTTAAAAAAAGTACCTGGAAAAAAGTTGAAATCTATGCTTGTGCTTGCTTTTGCTCTTCCTCCTCTTTTTGCTTCTCCTCTTGCTCTTCCTTGTGAAATGAGAGAAACAATGAGAGAAGGAGAGTATATATAAGAAAAATAGGGTTTTAAGTGCTTCTCTCTCATTGGTCCTTCTATAACATTATCTCCTCTCCCATTGGCCTCTCTATTAGATTATCTTCTCTCTCTCTCCCACCCACTCCCATCCTCCCACCCCATTCCCACTCCCACCCCCATCCTCCCACCCCATTCCCACTCCCACTCCCACCCCCATCCTCCCACCCCACCTCCCCCATTCTCACTCCCACGCCCACGCCCATTCTTTCACCTTCCCCATTCCCACTCCCTCTTCCACTCCCATCCTCCCACCCCACCCCTCCCACTTCCACCCTCACCCCACCCCCACCTCCCCCATTCCCACTCCCACTCCCACTCCCATTCTCCCACCCACTCCCATCCTCCCACCTCCACCTCTCACTCCCACTCCCATCCTCCCACCCCCACCCCTCCCCCCCCATTCCCACTCCCATTCCCACTCCCACTCCCATTCTCCCACCCTTATCCTCCCACCTCACCCCTCCCACTCCCATCCTCCCACTCCCTCTCCCACTCCCACTCCCATTTTCCCACCCCCCCACCTCCCCCATTCCCACTCCCTCCCCCATCCTCCCACCCCACCCCTCCCACTTCCACCCCTACCTCCCCCATTCCCACTCCCATCCTCCCACCTCACCCCTCCCACTTCCACCCCCACCTCCCCCATTCCCACTCCCTCTCCCACTTCCATCCTCCCACTCCCACTCCCACTCCCCACCCCTCCCACTCCCACTCCCATCCTCCCACCCTCACCCCACCCCCACCTCCCCCATTCCCACTCCCTCTCCCACTCCCACTCCCATTCTCCCACCCCCATCCCCACCTCCTCCATTCCCACTCCCACTCCCATTCTCCCAACCCCACCCCCACCCCCACCTCCCCCATTCCCACTCCCTCTCCCACTCCCATTCCCATCCTCCCACCCCCACCCCCACCCCCACCCCCACCGCCCCCATTCCCACTCCCTCTCCCACTCTCCCTTTCTCCCACTACCACCCTCCCAACTATCAATTCCACTATTACTTATGAATTCTAATTAAAACTATTACTTATGAATTCTAATTAAAACTATTACTTAAATAAATGATATTACTTGAAAACACTCATAGGATTTAAGGTTTAGGATTTCGTGGTTTGAGTTTAGGATTTGGGGTTTGGTGAGTTAGGGTTTAGGGTTTGTGAGTTAGGAATTAGGGTTTGTGAGTTAGGGTTAGGGTTTAGGGTTTGTGAGTTAGGGTTTAGGGTTTGGTGGTTTGGATTTAGGGTTTGGGGGGTAGGGTTTAGGGTTTAAGATTTGGGAGTTAGGGTTTACGGTTCAAGGTTTGAGGGTTAGGGTTTGGGTGTTAGGGTTTGGTGGTTTAGGGTTTAGGGTTTGGGGGTTAGGGTTTAGGATTTAGGATTTAGGGTTAGGGTTTGGGGGTTAGGGTTTAGGGTTTAGGATTTGGGGGTTAGGGTTTAGGGTTTGTGAGTTAGAGTTTAAGGTTTAGGGTTTAGGGTTTGGGGTTTAGGGTTTAGGGTTTAGAGTAGGGTTTGGGAGTTAGGTTTTAGGGTTTGGGAGTTAGGGTTTAGGGTTTAGGGGTTAGGGTTTAGAGTTTAGGGTTTGGGGGTTAGGGTTAAGGGTTTAGGGTTCAAGGTTTAGGGTTTAGAGTTTAGGGTTTAGGCATTAGGGTTAAGGGTTTAGGGTTTAGGGTTTAGGAGTTAGGGTTTGGGAGTTAGGGGTTAGGGTAAAGGGTAAAGGGTTTAGGGTTTAGGGTTTAGGAGTTAAGGTTTAGGGTTTGGGAGTTAGGGTTTAGGGTTTGGGGTTTAGGGTTTAGGGTTTGGGGTTTAGGGTTTGGGAGTTAGGGTTTGGGGTTTGGGGGTTAGGGTTTAGGGTTTAGGATTTGGGGGTTAGGGTTTAGGGTTTAGGGTTTGGGAGTTAGTGTTTAGGGAGTAGGGTTTAGGGTTGTTATTGGTTAGGGTTGACGGTTGAGGGTTTAGGGTTTAGGGTTATTTTGGTTTACAGTTTAGGGTTTAGGGTTTAGGGTTGTTATTGGTTTACGGTTGTTATTGGTTAGTGTCTAATTAAATTTTCAAACAAGTTCTAGATTTTTAAATCATTAATAAAGTAGAATATTGAGAAGAGACTAATGTTCTTTATAATGGTTGTTACAGCTTGTCTGCAAAGGAAACTCACAAAGGAGATGGCTATAAAATTTTTTCCGGGGATGGAGGTGATTTTATGTTGCAAAAGAGAAGTAGTTGCATTTGCTACAATCCATGAAAGTGATCCAAATTCTATTTGTCACTTTAGAAGACTTGGCGAAGATAAGGTGGCGGTTATCGTATCAAGGATTCTTAGTGCACATGTTGAGCTAAAGCATAAGTGTGGGGATATGGAAATCCTTGGAGATGTTATGCCCTATAATACTTCCAACAAAGCATTTATTGCATGGGACAGAGATGAGACTTATCCAACACATGTCATCAGGAATACAAAGTGCATATCTTTGGATTTTAGAGTGGGAGATATTTTACAAATGTTATCATTTACAAATAAGTATGTAGCAGAAGGTCAAGTCTTGGGATTTGAACAAGTTGAATACTGGACATTTGCGTAGATGAGAATTCAAAAAGTTACTGATGATGGTATGGATGATAACTCAATGTCATTGGATGGTCCCTACTATGAGGTAGGTAAGGATTTGAGATGGAGCACGCAATTTTTAAAGATTGGAAAGACTCGGCATGTGGTTTTTAATGATAAACATAATGTATACTACAACATCAAAGAATTGAAAGAATATGCCAATGTACCAAGCTCTATTCCTTCAGAGATGGATGATTCCAATGCACTCAACTATAGTACTGACGTCTTATCAGAAGTCGATGAGTTCATTGGTACCGAGAAAGAAAAATATTTCACAAGTGATGCCTTATCCGGGGTGGATGAGTTCATGCACATTGAGAACTTGGGCAAAGATGTCAAAAGTGTTATATTTTCAAGCATGTATGGCTTCATGGATACTGATAAAGTTCTTGGAGTCAAAGCAGGTAACTATGGAATTATGGAAATCATGCACGATAGTATAATGAGTGATGTTCTCTCTGGAGTAGAGGAGTTTCAAGACTATGGAGTTATGAAATCCATAGAAAGTGCATCAACGAGCGATGTTCTCTCAGGAATAGATGAGTTTGAAGATCATTCTGGACACTCTATCACCACCGACTATGGAGTTATGAAATCCATAGAAAGTGCATCAATGAGTGATGTTCTCTCAGGAATAGATGAGTTTGAAGATCATTCGGGACACTCTAATGCCATTGTGACAAGTGGTTCTACGATTGTATCAAAAGTAGGGATGAGATCAACAAAGGACTATTCGGTGTTTGACTTTGATTGTGAACTTGTAAATGTTACAAATGGTTTCACGAATGTATCAAAGGCAAGGATGACATCAACAAAGGAATATTCAGTATTTGACTGTCAGAGTGATAAGATCAAGGATGCAACATCTCATGAAAACAACGTGATAAATAAATCTTACAAGGAGAACTACACAAATCCAAATAAGAATGTACAGAAGGTCCCAAAATGGACATACAGATGCATGAAAAGACAACGAGTGCAGGCAGATCCAGAAAAGCAACCAAAGAGAATAAGAGTAATGAATGAAGATGTTATGCTAAAAGCAATGCGATCTACATGCTGTAAGCATACATGTATGCGATCCATTAACTTACATGACATCAAGGGTTGTAGAGAACATGTCTGGCAAAGGAAAGGAAGCAGAAGAAATGAATACCTACTCACGAGATTGTCTTGCTTTCTTGTAAATGATAAGAGAAGGCAAAGTTCAGGACATCAAATAAGGCCTCTTATAAATGGAAAAAGTATATGCAATAATGCATATCGCATTATTACAGGATTATCACATGGCACATATTGGAATTTGGCTAATAAAGCAAAGTATGGAGTTAAATTTAACATTCATGGAAACATAGGAAGGCCCAAAACAAGAGCCTCAATGGTTGTAGCAACAGCAATTTTGAAAGATTACATTTATGAAAATGCTTTACCGCAACCCCACCTATCAGAAATGCATCTTCCGATAGGTTTGACCAAAAAAGAAGTATTTAACTCTATTGGAGAAACACAGAGGCAAAGAGGGCATGCACCGGCATCTTTTCATACTTTGTATACTCTTTGGAAAAAAAGCTTTGGACATGTTAAAATCCCAAAGAGGCAAAAAATGTCAAAGTGCAACAATTGTGATGATCTAAAGCGAGCACTTGAGAGTGCAACATCTCCAGAACAAAAAGAAGCTTACAAAAGAAAGAGAGAATTTCATCATGGACTTGTTCGACATTCTAGAATAAAATATGCATTTTGGAAGGAGCAAGCTATTTCTCACCCAAATGAGTACATGTGCATTATTGTAGATGGTATGGATCAAAATACAACAACATTACCTCGATTCGTTAACACTCCACCTAAGCTACAAGGCAAATACTTTTTAAAGACACATCTATGTGGAGTGTTAGTGCACGGATTTAAGTTTTTTGCAGACATATGGATTGATTCCTTGCATCTACACAATAGCAATCAAGTTGTAACATCCGTTATGAAGGCAATTCACAATGTACATGCAGAAAAGGGTTGCCTACCAGCAACTTTGAGAGTACAAGCAGACAATTGCGGATGAGAGAATAAGAATGTACTCTTCTTTGCATTTTGCTCAATGCTAATCGCTCATAGAATCTTCAATGAGATTGAAGTTGGGTTTTTGTTGGTTGGGCACACACATGAGGATATCGATCAGGTATTTAGCATAGTTTCAAGCGAACTAAAACACAAGGACATGGAGACAATGGATGACTTGATAAGAAAATGTGGGAGGCAAGTTGGTGGCCGTAAGGAAGGAACAATATGCTCAATGGTTGAGAGGATGTATGATTGGAAGAGCTTTATTCTACCTTTCATACAAAAAGGTGGTGATGCCCTGATTGGTCATAGCGCTCCACACTATTTTCGATTTTTCTTAAAGGATGAAAAACCAGTGATGCAATGGCAACATTATTCTCTTGATACAAAATGGGAACCGGAAGAACCTTACTCTCTCTTATAACTTCAATCCTGAGCAAAGAAATGCTTCCAACATGGGCTCCTATAAAAGAATTCAGCAAGAAATCCAAAGGTGAAATAGAAGGCTTAAAAGCTTTTATTGCATACAAAGAGGAAATGCTCCGGAGATTTCCTGATTGGAAGCCCTCTTGGAAGGAACACACTACTGTTGTAATTAGCAAGACCTACCAATTGATAAAGGACCTTGCAAAAATGCGAGAAGATGATATTAAGGCAGAACAGCCTTTATTTTGGCCAAATGTTGGTAATGACTTGCGTCCAACATGTGGTCTCTTTGAAAATGAGTTTGAATCGTTGCTCCCATGTCCATAATATGGACCCAAGAAGAGAGAGTTTATGCCACAAATAGACATAGATGTCCATTGTTTTGTTGCAGTTCGACCATCGGATGATGAACATGAGAACGTGAAGTTTTGGGTTGCGAAAGTAGTTGACGTGAGCATGGATGACCGGGGGAGAGCTACAACATTTACAGCGGTATGGTATGAGCCAAGGGGCAGGAAGGAGAACCAAGATAACAGTACATTGTATAGTAGTTGTTTGAAAAAGGAATGGGTCCCAAACCATGAAGCAATTTCAAGACTTTCCACAGAGACAGTCATAGTATCCTGGAAATCAAGGTCAAAGAAAACAAAGAAGCACATGGGGTATGATGTAGAAGACAAAATAAAATTACCGCAACCAATTATTATGCACATTACAGAGTTCACAAAGATGCTCGCCCGGGAGGAAGTAGAAGGAGATAGCGCAAATGAAGAATGCCCATGATAACACCATTCAAATATCGAGAAAGAGTGAAGGTGGTGGTGGTTGTCAGATGAGAGTGAATGAAGATGGCACCCAAGCGACAAGTGACGACAGAAAGGACATTCTGAACAAGCAAATGTTTGGATCGCTCATTTCTGTGATCATGATAGAAAAGGACATTCAAACAAGCAAATGTTTGGATCGCCCATTTGTACTAAACTCATTGTAAAGGAAAAATTAAATTATTGAAAAGGCCACAGGAGATCTTTTGTACAAAGACTCATCCAGAGCAATATTTGTTGTAAAACTTATGACATGATAATGTAAAATTGCAAGCATAGCTATTGCTATTTTTTGGAGTACAAAAGAGGCTTCCATCATGTCTCATGTGTATATAAACCTTTTAATTTCTTGAATATTCAAGAGTGTTATAGTTTTCTGCATTGAAAGTAAAAAGAGTCTTATAGGTCTCTTATGTATACATTTTTAAAATGTTGTGAATCCTCAATAGCATGGTTTTTCATGGATTTAAACTAATAACTCGGATTTTTTATTTTAAGAATATGATTCTTATAAACAAGAAATACAAATTTAAGATTTAATAGTAGTTTTTGCATTATTTGTACAACATTGTAGAGAGATATTTTGAAATGTCTTATGTGAAAATGATAGTGCCAGAAAGTAAACTTTTGATTCTCGAATGACAGTTTCATAAAGTAAACTTTTCAGTTGGGAAGGATTTTAAGGAATAGTCCAAAAGTAGACATATGAGTCCAAAATTAATGAAATAAGTGTTTAAGAGCAAGCATAAAGATTGTATTTCGGTCATCAAGAGGGTAAAGCTAGGCATAATTTTGTTTCAAGAAACTAACTGCAGTTGTGAGGATAGTTGGTGGTTTGCCATCGAGAAGATATAAGGATACCAAGTCTTTGTTAATTCTCCAATTCAAGGAAAGGGAGGGTTGACAATCTTGGTGCTAAATTCGTTAAGGTCTCGTGAGTCTATTGAGAGCAAGGAGGGTTGGTTCATTGGTGATGTGGTGTCCCTAGACGAGTTCGAGTTTTATGTCGTGAGTGTTTATGCACCCAAATTGGCTGAGGGGAGAGTGGCTTGCTGGAGCTCTTTGAGTGCATGTGGGGGGGAAGGAAACACGACCAAGAGTCCTGGTGTGATAGATTCCATGGGGGGGCTATGATAATTGGGGATGACAGAGATGGTTGGGAAGATTGTGCATGGATCGGGGGCTAATGAGGTGAAGGAACTAGACCCATATAGGTTTTGGAAGTTTACATGGAGTAATAGAAGGTTGGGTGGCAAGTTCATGGTAGGAAGACTTGATTGTTTCTACACCTCATAGGAAGGGTGGTGGATGAGGGGGCCACTTAAAGGGGGAGTTATCTCACGATAGCCCTCTTAGACCATAGCCCTCTTAGACCATATTCCAATGCTCTAGAGCTTCTCCATGCTGGGCAAAGTGGATAGGCCTAGGGACATTCCCTTCAAACTTAACAAAAAGATGACTTCCAAAGCTTTCTGTAGATTGATAAGGTCTTGGTGGGAGGCCACCGCAAGTGTAAGAGATTGGAGTAGCAGATGGGATGGTGCAGTTAGAAGAGTCACGCAGATTGCAAAGGAGGAGGACTCAAAGTATCATGCGGCTCACAAAGGGCGGCTCCAGGCAGTAATGATCAGATGGGAGGCTATGAGAGATGCCATCATGGATTCTCCAAAGGATCCTTTTTCGGCCTCTTCATTGGTTGAAACAGACCTAGCTGTGCAAGAAATGGAGTTGATTAAGGTAGAGCAGGTGCAAATTAAAAGTCTCTAGACATGGCTGGCAGTGGGAGATTACCCATCAAATGTCTTCTTTCAATTCATCAAAGGAATTACCAGAGGGTACTTATTGACTACATGCAAGATGCTCAAGGCAACATGTTCACTCAATTCCAACACACTGCTAGAGTGTTCAAAAAAAACTAATTACGATCATGGGAGAGGAGCCTATGCAAGACAACGAGTGGCATGCCAACATTAATGGAGTGTTAGATAGCCTTAGCCTGAGGGTATACTGCTATCAAAAGTATGTTTTGGTCCAGGCAAGAGCTTGAGGAAGAATTGAATGCTTCAGCTGATGACAAGTCTCTAGATTTAGATAGCATCAATGCGAAGATTTTTAAAGCCTTTTGGGACATAATCGGGCAATACTTGGTCAACATGGCCAATGAGGTAGTATAGCAAGGGCTCACTCACTGAAGATGTGAATTTAGGGTTAATAAAACTCTTCCCAAAAAATAGAATAGGCTAAAAGTGGGTGATTGGGGACCCATCACAATGCTCAACACCTCTTACTAGGTAATCGTAAAGCACTAGCTATTAGGATTAGAGAAATCTATCGTATAGTCGTGGATGAGGAACAAAATGAGTCATTTTCAAAAATGTGTTAAATGTGGTGCTTACTTTGGATCACCCGTGTGCCAGTAGGTAGAAGGTGGTGATGTTTGGTATAGACCTCAACAAGGCATACGATAGAGTAAGATGGGACTACATTGTTGCAGCTCTAGAAGGGTTGGGGTTTGTCATCTTAGATTTCTAGTTAGCTGAGTTTGGTTTGAGACCCACATATAGGGCTCTTCTATTTCTTTGTACTTGAGTTCTTTTGGCTTTCACAACTAAGAAGAGGAAAATTGTTTTCAGCCTCCACCTTTGTGTGTATTCCCCCATTGTGTATGTGAGAAAGCTGCAAGTGAGACTCCTTCCTTCTCTCCCACTATCTTCACATGGTATCAGAGCCTGGTTCATTGTAAGGAGCTCAAGAAAGCAAACCAAGTTTGCGGTATCTTGGTAAGAGGACCAATGTTGCTTTCCTTTTTCGAGTTTGGGAGCAAATCTCTGTAGGTAGCACAATCGGAAAGTGCAAGAGTGCATTGTGTCAGATTGAGATGCCCTTTGTGGTGTGGCGAGAGTGTAATATATGCTGTGGGACAAGGCACAGCCTTTGGTGACTTTATTTTTCTGATTCGAGGCCATTTCGGGGCCCGTTTTGGAGGTGGAAGTTCTCCACAAGCACTGAGAAAAAGGCCCTGTTTTTGCTGTGTGACCACTGCTCTGCAGGTCGGTGAAAAGTTGCTGTAAAAATTGCATCATATGCCTGTGCGCAGAGATATTGGGAGTGACAGAATCATCCTTATTACTTGTTGATGCAAATCATTACTAGAAAGTGACTGTGTGGTCAAATAGCACTTTCATCAGTTTTGCAGATTTGCCCATGTGTGAGGCAGAAGCTGTGTTTTTTGCAGTGACAGAATATTTTGTAGTGTTCTGTAATGGCGTTTGACTCTCTTTCATAGGTTGTCACTGAAAAGCTTGACAAGAACAACTTCCAGGCATGGAAGTTCAGAATGACTAATTTCCTTATGGGAAAAGGCTATTAGGAGTTCATTACAGGAAATGAAGAAGAACCAGTTCTTCCTAATGTTCCCAATCAACAGGAAATACATGCATTTAAAGAATGGCATGAGAGAGCTGGAAAAGTTATGTACTGGCTGTCTATCAGTATTTTGGATTCTATGATTGTGCATATTCAGGATGCAAGTACGCCAAAGGAGGCATGGGATACTTTGGCAAAAATGTACAGCACAAATATGCAAGCCAGGAAAATGTAGCTTAAGCAGGAGTTGCACAATGTGTAGAGAGAAAATATGAGCATCAATGACTACCACATGAAGGTGAAGAAAATTGCAGATGCACTTGCTTCCATTGGGACACCAGTGGAAGATGATGATCTAGTTTCTGTGACCTTGAATGGTCTAGGAAAGGATTATGCATAGTTCCGGACATCCATTGCCGTCCGTGAAAAATTTCTTGATTTTGAGGAGTTGTTTGCTCTTCTAATTTCTAAAGAGTAGAGAAATGGTGGTGTATCTTCTTCAGGAGGAAATTCAAAAGAAACTGTCTTCTACTCAAATGCTGGAAGTGGTAGAGGCAGAGGTAGAGGAGGCCAATCTGGAGGCCATGGTAGAAATCAGAATATGCAGCAAACTCAAGAAGGCAAGTCCTATGGAGGAGGATGTGGTAACTCTAGAGGCACGGGGAGCCAAAGAGGTTGTGGTGGATGGCAGAGAGGCCAAAATGCAAACAGCAATGTTGAATGCTACTATTGTGGTAAAATGGGTCATATGGCTAAAAACTGCTACAAAAAGCAGAATGACATTATGAATGGAAAATTGCAGCAAGGTAAATATCCATCCTCTACTAGATAGGGTGATGACGGAAATGAGCATTTATTTATGGTGCAGCACATGACCAATTCTGTGAAAAGTGCAGAAGAAAGAAATGATGTGTGGTATGTTGACTCAGATGCATCAAACCACATGACCGGTCGTGTAGAATGGATGCAGAATACAAGGAAAATGGATAGACATGGATTTGTGGAGACTGGTGATGATACTGCACATCCTATTGTGCAGATTGGTAAAATTCCTTTGTCTATCCACGATGGGAAAAAGAAATACCTATCTGATGTATTTCATGTCCCAAATATCACCAAGAACCTAGTTTCTATTGGTCATATTTAATCCTCATGGATGCTTTCTTCAGGATATGAAAAATAACGATTGCAGCATAGCAAAAGGAAAGAAGAAGGGCAGGATGTTTACATTGGATGTTTACATTGTTTGCACATGGGACCGGTGTAGTTGCAGATATTGATATCTGGCATAAACACATTGGTCATGTTAATGTACAGTGACTTAAATCAATGCAGGCCTAAAACATTGTTGCAGGATTGCCTAAATTCAAGGTTGCAGAAATGCATAAATTATGTGAAGGCTGTCAATTTGGAAAACAGGCAAGGAAACCATTTCCTAGACATGTTTAAGAGAGTAAGAAGCCATTGAATTAATCCACTCTGATGTGTGGACTACTAAAGCTACATCTATTGGAGGCTATCATTATTTTGTCACTTTTATTGATGACTATAGCAGAAAAGTTTGGGTGCATTTTATGAAAAAGAAAAGTGAAGTGTTTGGGCATTTCAAAGCTTTTAAAGCTATGGTTGAAAAAGAAATAGGCCTGCAAATAAAAATGGAGGGGGAGAGTACCTCTCAAATGAGTTTGCAAGGTTCCTGTAGGAGCATGGCATAAAGCAGCAATATTCATGCAGTCGTACCCCACAACAAAATGGACTTGCAGAAAGGGAAAACAGGCATATTGGAGAGGTATCTCGAGCCATGCTAAATGAGAAATACCTACCAAATTATTATTGGGCTGAAGCAGTTGCTATAGCAGTTTACATAATGAACAGGACTCCCACTGCAGCAATACAAGGCATGATGCTAGAGGAGATGTATACTGGTAGGAAACCATATATTTCTCATTTGAAAATTTTTGGTTGCATTGCCTATGTTCATGTGCCAGATAAGTTGAGGTCCAAGTTGGATCCAAAAGCTGAGAAGTGCATCTTTATTGGTTATTCTCTGCAGCAGAAAGGGTATAGATGCTATAACCCTTCTACTCGTAAGTTTACAGTGAGCAGAGATGTTGTTTTTGATGAGATGAGTAGCTGGTATAAACCAATAAATGTGATTGATGATGTAGATGCACAAAATGGTAATGCTACATAGAATTTACAGTAGTAATCACAAAATATTAGTGGACCTATAGTGTCCTCTAGCAGTGGTTCACATACTTTGCCACGGACAGGTAGATTTAGATTAGGAGAATCTCTCAAAGCAATGCAGATAGTGGTATGCAGGTATCACGAAAAGGAAAAGAGAAGGTAGATCAGCCCATGTTTGATGTGAATGCAGGTCACTCTTATGTGGATGGTGAATCCAGTGGCTCAGAACAGAGCATTGATGATGAGTTGGGTATTCCTTCTGTTGTTACACCTGGAGTAAGGAATACCCGGGATGGTTTGAGAGCACTTGGAAGAGAGCCTATTTTGTGCAAGTCTACTAGAGCTAGGTATCCTATGGATAGGCTGAAATATGATGGATTTACAGCCACTCACTATGCCTATATAGTCAAAGTGATACAGGAACCAGAACCCACTTCTTTTGAGCAAGCCATGGGAAAACAAAAATGGGAGAAAGCCATGGATGAAGAAATGGATGCCTTGGAAGCAAATGCTACATGGGAATTGGTGCCTTTGCCTAAAGACAAGAATGCAATTGGCTGTAAGTTGGTTTATAAGGTGAAGCACAATGCAGATGGTTCTGTGAACAGATATACAGCAAGATTAGTTGTCAAGAGGTATGCACAGACATATGGCATTGATTATGAAGAAACATTCAGTCCGGTTGCAAGGATGGCAACCGTAAGAGCAGTCATTGCTATGGCTGCATCAAAGGGATGGTCTTTACATCAGATGGATGTAAAGAATGCCTTCTTGCATGGTGATTTGCAAGAAGAGGTCTTTATGGAGCAGCCACCAGGTTATGTTCATGCTATTCATTCTGAGTTTGTTTGTAGGTTGAAGAAAGCCTTGTATGCCTTGAAGCAAGCACCTAGAGCATGGTCTGATAAGATAGGACAATATCTTGTCACTATTGGCTTTCAGATTTCCAAGGCAGATTTCTCACTTTATGTGAGAAAAACAGAGAAAGATATTATGCTGCTTGTCATTTATGTTGATGATTTGATCATCACAGGTGATAGTGATGAAGATATCCTTCATGTGAAAATGCTATTGAAGTAGAAGTTTGAGATGAAGGATTTGAGAGAGCTGCATTATTTCTTGGGCATTGAGGTGATTAGATCACCAAGCGGGATACGGCTCTTACAAAGGCAATATGGATTGGACATGATGTCCAAATATGGGATGATAGGCTATAAGCCTATTTCAGTTCCTTTGGAGCAGAATGTGAAGCTGAGCATAGATGCAGGTGAGCTTCTAGAAGACCCTACTATGTACAAGCGCATAGTAGGAAGTTTGATTTATATGACTATTACCAGGCCAGATTTGAGCTATGCTATTGGATTGGTAAGTCAGTTTATGTAGGCTCCAAGGAAACCGCATTTGGATGTGGCTAGATGCATACTCAGGTATGTGAAGTCCACATTGCAGTATGGACTATTTTATGGGGCTGGTGTTCAGATATAGTTGCATGGATACACTAATGCTGATTTTGCTGGTAGTATTTCTGATAGACGATCTACCAATGGATATGTGTTCTTCTTTGGGAGTGCTGCAGTCACTTGGAGCAGCAAGAAACAGCCTACATTTGCCTTGTCGAGCACAGAGGCTGAGTACAAGGGTGCAACAATGGTTGCATGTGAGGTAGCTTGGTTGTATAAGCTACTTTATGATATGCATCAGTCTACAGATGGGCCAGTTGTAATTTATTGTGACAACATGAGCAGTATACACTTGGCAAATAACCCAGTCTATCATGCTAGAACAAAGCACATTGAGGTGCATTATCATTATGTGTGGGAGAAGGTTTTACTAGGTCTTATTGATCTAGTTTATGTCAGCACAGAGGATCAAGTAGCTAACATATTCACGAAGGCATTGGGCATAGAGAAGCTGCACAAGTTCAGAGACCTACTTGGTGTGCAGGAATTGGGATTGAGCTCGAGGGGGAGTGTTGAGATATCGAGCTCCACTCATGATATGCCAGGGTGACCGTTGTGCATTTATGTCATTGACTTGTTAGCTGTAGATGCAGTTGGTACACTGCCCATGAATAATAGCTGGATGACAGCTATCCTTATGTACTCTAGTTCGTGGCTAGGTTAGTATGCCACCTTAGTTAGCTGAGTTTGGTTTGAGACCCACATACAAGGCTCTTCTATTTCTTTGTACTTGAGTTCTTTTGGCTTTCACAACTAAGAAGAGGATAACTATTTTCAGCCTCCACCTTTGTGTGTATTCCCCCATTGTGTATGTGAGAAAGCTACAAGTGAGACTCCTTCCTTCTCTCCCACTATCTTCACACACAGTGACTTGATTTAGTGGATAGTCACCAATTGTTAAGGGGACTTGAGCTAGAATAGTACCGGGATGGGGTATCTCTCGGGAAGTTTTAAGAGCAATCTCCCAAGGCTTCCTTACGTGCAGCCAACAGTGCCTTCAGTGCCAAGTATGCCAAGGACTATGCCTTGGTCGTCACCTTGGTCATTCGCTTGGAGGAGCTAAGGCACGGGTGTGCGTTCACAAGCTTTGACCTGTCTATGACTGACTTCTTTTGCTGCGATTTTTTCTTTTCTTTTCTTTGCCACACGTTTTCTTGCCTGCGAGCTGTTCTGCACTATTCGCTTCTGTTGTTTCAAATTTTGTTGCGCTCTTATGCGTGGTGTCCGTAATCTGATGCGTGGTGCGATTTTTTGTTCAAGGACGCAGGGTGCATGTGCCTCCCATGATATGGATGACAAAACCTTGGCTCTGATACCACTACAATGGGAAACGCTCATGGAACTTGCAAATCCTTGAAAAACACAGCAATACTCTTCGAAAATATGCACAAACTCTCAAAACTCACAAATTGAAGAGATAGAATAGGCATGCTAGGTACAATCTCCCCCCATAGGAGTGGTGCTCTCCTTCCACCTTCTATGTATTTATGTATATTTCTCAAAAAGCTTCTGAGCAAAAATCATACAAAAGCCTCTGTGCTTTTCTCCATACACCCTTTTACAAAAAGTCCATCCACCTTCTAGAATAGCTGGCTTTTTCTAAAAACTTTTTCTAACTTTAGTATGTACATGTAGCCAAGCCACTAATATTCCAAAATTCAAATATGTACATAAGCTTTTGTAATATCAAAAATTAGGCATAAGCCTTATTCATCCTGCATCACTGGAGTTGCGCCTATGTGCCCAAAATATGGCAGATCATGCTTGCCAGATGCCATCACCCGATCAATTACTCTTCCCCTAGATTCACACGATCAATAGTAATGAAATATTTCAAGCATAAGATAACCTTGGAATTAATCACCACAATCAATCAACCTTTCAGTATTATAGCAATGCGAAATCAATAAATCACAGATGAATGGTGCACACATGCAACACATACCATCTCATGGTGCACCTGATGCTACACATGAATAAAATCATACGGATGGTGCACACATGCTACACATACTATCATCCCGTAAGTGGTGCACAAAATGCTACACACTCATACAGCCCACAGACATATATCCAGCCATGTAGGAGCACACATGCATCACTACGGAATAGCGAGCACACATGCATTAGCTACGTGACAAAATTGGATCTCACTAAACTAAATACTAAAGGATTAAATTAATGGGATAATTCCAATTCTCGTAACATTGGCCCTCCCTTCAAAAGGTGACTTGTATAAAAGGCCAAATGCTTGACTTTGGTCTTCATTGTTGTATGCACAAGTTTGGAATACAAGCTCCCTCTTCTCTTCAAGAGTGTCTTTCGGTATTCTCTTGTTTCCTTTGTACTGCCTTTGTGATTACCACTCCATCCCCCTTCATTATTCCCTTCCCCTTTCTCTCCTGCTCCCTCCATTCTCCCATCTCCCCCCTTCTTCCTCTCTTCTCCCTTCTCCCCCTTCCCTCTTCTCTTATGGAAACACATTGCAACAATTCAGGAACTGCTTGAGTGACACTTGCAGATGGCTCATGCCTTGCATTTCTCTCACAACAAGGAGTAGCTTGGAGTGGAGGCTCCATCGGCATTCCTTCAAGATCCCCATGACACGTGAGTCATCGTAGAGGCTACACATCTTTGGCACCATTGCCAAGGAGTTCAAGGTATGCTTTTGCATTGCACTTGCCTTCTCTCATCATTTGCCCATTGCTTGCTCATTGTTTCAATCTTAACTTGGAGCTTTGATAGTGGAGCTGCAGGAGAGGAATGAGTGGCAAAGTGTGTGTTAGGATGGAAAAATATGAAAACTACAATTTTCTTGTTGGAAATTATTTTTGATCATGTGAAGCTTGTTTTTTATGTTTTTTAGTGTTTTGAATTAATAGGAAGATAGTTTAGAGGATTGCTAAGCTGTGTGTGATGTAGCAAACTCCTACAAAAGCACCCAAAATTGAAGATTGAAGCTCAAATTCACATAGGGTGATTGAATGCCCATATAAGGGCTCAACGAACCCCTTGTGTTATGCTTTAAATGCCAAGGGCCACATTTTCTAAAGGACTTGCCATATAGGGATCTCACCCTAGTGGACCCACCCACAATAGGCCCCACACCCTTTTCTGTTGGGTGCGAAGTGGAACATTTACTCAAGAATTGCCCCCTAAGGATACCAGCAACTCTAGTGACCTTGCCCAAGAGTACTAGCATTAATTTGTTGAGTATTGAATAGGGTCAAGTAGTGGTAGTACCCTTGAAGGTCATCACGAGGATGCAGGCCTGGGCAATAGCTAAGAAAATGAAGAAGCAAGGAAGGAAGGACAAAACGTTTATGCCGCAAAACCTCAAGGGGCCCCAACCCTTGCAGACCAGGTCCAAGAAACATGTCCAACCTAGCCCTAGAAAAACAACACTTAATAGACACTCAAAACTTGGTACAGGAATGCTAGGAGAAATTCGACCATAGGCTCAAGGCTAGCAGAGGGCTGGATGCCATCCACCCAGACCACCTGACCACTCATAGAGGGGAAAAGGAACTTAAGGTGTTAGAGAGGGTGGAAGAAGAGGAACTATCTAGCCTTACTAAATTAGAGGGATGCATGTGCGAACACAAATATATTGGCATGCTCCAAGAAGCCCCACTCTGGGATAGCAGGCGATCACTTTTCCATTAATGTTACGGCACGTAAAGTGTTGCAAGAAGGCCTTTGGTGTCCAACCCTCTTCAGAGATTTATCAAGCAATGTGATCCTTACCAAAGAGTGCAAATTGCATTTAAGGTCGACATGATTCTCCTAAAGGGAATATTAACTGATTATCCCTTTGAGAAATGGGGCATAGATTTTATTGGCCTGATAAGCCTAGTAACTAAAGGAATAAGGGCCAAATACATTATACAGGCCAAAGATTATTTCACCAAATGGGTGGAGGGGCGAGCCATAAGAAAAGCCGATGCATGAACCACAGCTAAGTTTTTATACGAACAAGTCATCGCATGGTTTGAGTGCCCCTTAGAATTGGTCCGTGATCGAGGAACTCATTTCCTCAATGAAACTTTAGCGATCCCGACTAGCAATTGCTAGTTCATGATCATACATAGGAAGTCGACACCATACTACCCCAGCTCAAACAGGTTGACTGAGAGCTCGAACAAAACATGCTACAAGATTATAACTTGCATCGTTGAAGCCAATCGTACTGATGGGGAGCACAAGCTCATCGAAGCATTGTGGGCCAATCGAACATCTTACAAAGTGGCCATGAAATGGACCCCCTTTAGCCTAGCCTTTGGGGTGGAAGCAGTTATGCCAATGGAATATGTAGTGCCCAGCCTTCGCATCATGGTCAAGGAAAGGCTCATCGAAAATGCCTTGGTGGAGCACTTAATCCACCTCGAATGACCAGATGAAACGAGATTGCATGCAGTCTATTGCCTCGAGTGAAGAAGGCATGGCATAAAAAATGGTTCAGCCACAACCTAAAAAACAAGGACCTCAAGGAAGGATATGTCACACTCCTCTATACCATCTACAACACCAAACATAAACTTAAATATAGGGGCATGAGTCCCTACCACATAGTGGAGATTACTTTGCAAGGCATATGCCAAATAGCTACCTTGGATGGAGGGGAGATGGATGGCTACCTTAATCATAGCAAATTGAAAAGATACTATGACCCTGTCACCCTATAGACCCTTTAGGCCATCCATAGAAAAAAGGAGGGCAAAGTCGAGGTAGCCCAAATGAAACACTAGGCCATTGAAGAAGCCAAGGCATGTACTACCAAATTCAGACAATGTAAGCAAATGGCCTTGTTTAAAGGCAACACTCAAACATCTAGGATAGACTGATAAACTAACGGTAGATCAAGGTAAGTTGAATTTCCAATTGCAGGGCCCAAGCTTTAAGCATCCAGGCACTCGTGGATCCAGGAGCGACGAGCCATAACTTCATATCCCATGAAGTATGGGAAGTGCTACAGGTATCCCTAACCTTGAAGTATGGGAAATGCTACACGGAATCAACGGTCAACTCTTAAATAGTGATATTGAGAAGGACTTGGTGCTATGCCATGAGCTGCCAAATCAATTGGTGGGCTAGAACAACAACTCTCATGAATTGGGGGAGAAATGCAGTAATTCAGCTTTGTGAAGTTCATCCCACCTACCCCATAGTACCACCACTCGCAAAAGCAAGGAAATTTTAAATGAAGGCAATTCCAAGGCCCTAGCAACCCCCAATGCTCCTGGCTTTAGCCCTCAAAAGGAAGTCTAGGCAAGGACAACACAAATAGTAAACTCAGTGATAGCAAAGCCATGTTGCAAGCTACTCTCTCATCCCTACCTCTCGTACCCAATGCTAGGTGCCCCACCCAAAAATACTACGAATAACATGTATAAGAAGCCATCTCTATGCACAATGCCACTTCAACAGAAGTCAACGGCCCTAGAAGAACAAAATAGGGGAAGGGTCTCCGATCCCTTCTTGGCCTGCACCAACACGAGCAATCCCATCCAAGAGAAGAGCTCCACACCACCAATCGCCTCGACTGTAAGGGCCGATTTCACCACTCCATGAACAATGATCTCACAAGCATTGGGTTGCAACAAAGCTCTTGGAAACCTAGGGCCACTATAAGGTGAATGAGTCCCTTGGGTCTAGAATTATTCAAGGACACCAAATGCATGGTCCCAACTCACTGGGGTTCACAAGGTAGTAACACAAGAACTTGTGTCAACTATGGATGCAGTCACACAAGAACCTACCCTTGAGCCTAGTGCGATGACCAAGTGCCCAAGCCCAAGGAGTGTCATGATTCCATGAATAGTGCAACCTAATAAGAAGTTTGCTCAGGTTGCTAAGAAAGCAACTCAAGAATCATCTACCTCTCAAAGTGGGGTAGTTACACAAGAACCTTCCTCCAGGCCCATGCGCATGCCATCAAAGGACACTTAACTCAATAGAGCACCAGCGGTGTTGCCCATCATAAACCGCCTACCACATCAAGGGTTGCGGTACCACAAAATCTTGTTTTCACTCATGCAAACTCAAAACGTGCTCTACTTGGTTAATGATGTAGTATGCTATTGCTCGACATTCATCTCCATTGCATTCCACATAATCATCCAATCCATGTCTAGGTGAGTCTGCATGGTAGGCACATCACCCACATGCACCAGTAACTCACAAGTCCGTGGTATGCCAATGCACCCACTCAGATTCAAGATCAACATTAGGTGAATATGGTGAGTAAATTTATTGTGTTTTCTTCATGTTTTGCATCCTTGCACACTGACCTCATGAGTCTATGCATCACCTAGCCCATTCACCCCATTCTCCCCTTTGTGCAACGCCCTCAACATCAACAAACCCCTCTTTTCCTTTTGCCCTTTTTTTTCCTTCTTTCCCTCTTTACGTTCCCCCCCCTCTCCCTCTTGTTGGGCTAAAATGGAGCATGGTTTGTGTGGAGCTAGTGCGCTGTTGAAATGTGGCAATTTGATGGGAGACTAATCCCATATCCATTGGTGCCCCCTTGGGGGCCTTGGATATAAAAGTTTGTTTAACCTCTTGCTCGCATCCCTCTCATGATTTTTTGGGAGGAGAGAGAGGCTCTTGGCATGTCTAGGGGATGAGTCTTGGGACCCCCCATATCCACTATGCTCTTGATGCCCTGTGGATTTGCTACATGCCCCACTCTCTCTCTCTCTCTCTCTCTCTCTCTAAATTTGAATCTCTCAATCTCTCTCTCTCTCAGCACATCCATTCTACCTCTCTTTTCCTCCTTCACATACCAAAATTGGCATTGGCTAGAATGTGCACCAAAATTTGATATCTTCCCAACCTTGAAAATCGCATCGGCCAGAATGTGGTAGAAGAATGTTATTGGCAAGGTTGGGATCTTATCAACCTTGCAAATCGCACTCTACCACACATTCTGTATAATGCCAATTTTGGGATGTCATGAAGGGAAACAAAGGTAGAATGGATGGGGGGAGAGGGGGAGAGAGAGAGAGAGAGAGAGAGAGAGAGAGAGAGAGAGAGAGCTCCCAAACTTCCACCCTCATTGTCCTTCACAAGTACACAAATCTCATAATCCTACACACCATCGCCCTTTCTATGTCAAGACATCCATTATCATTAAAAATTGCATCTAGATGATAACACTACAAGATAAGGGTCAGACCAATTCACATTGTCAACCACTAGTGTGATAGCTTTCACATTGTCACTGTCACCTATAGCTACTATTAGTACTTCTATTATTCACATAACTTTGAGAGATTTTTATCACAACAACCAATCATTACCACACACTGGTGCCAATAATATCTTGAAAAATGATGCTTGGAAGATTATAGGAAGTTTGGGATCTCTCTCTCTCTCTCTCTCTCTCTCTATTCTAGATTTCTTTCCCTCTATAATGTCCAAAAATTGGCATTAGTCAGAATGTGCAGTAGAATGTATTTCGAAGTTTGGGAACTTCCCAACCTTCCAAATTGCATTCTATTGCACTTTTTGACTAATGAGAATTTTGGAGATTAGGGAGGGAGGGGGGGGAGAGAGAGAGAGAGAGAGAGAGAGAGAGAGAGAGAGAGAGAGAGAGAAAGAGAGTTGTTTTTGCAATTTTTCTTGGGGAAAGTGTTTATGGCACCATGGAGAGTGTCTTTGAACAAAAATTTTGCATTTACCCCAAAAAATTGTCAAAATTGGCCACTTGGGCAATAGGCCCAAAATTTCCAAATTTGGCAAAATGTCACTTTGTAAAAGTAGTCCATGGCACATGGAGAGCGTATTTATGCAAAAAATTTGTATTTGCCTCAAACTTTTCTCCCTAAACATTCTGTATTTGCCCTAAAATGTTGGATTTCTGCCTATATGGTAGAATTTCTTAAACGTCTTAGGGAAAATTAAATATATTTGATGTCTTCTCCTCTAAAAAGACTTCCCATAAAATAAAGGCAAAAAAATACTCAATTTGGGCCATGTGTGTGCCGCAATGAAATATGGGTAGATGGTAACACTATTTGGCCATATTTCACACCGGCACGCACATGGACCAAATGTGTTTTTTTTTTGCTTTTATTTTTTCCGAAAGTATTCAAGGCACCTTGGAGAGTGTCTGTGATCTCTCTCTCTCTCTCTCCCTCCCTCCCTCCCTCCCCCCCCTCTCTCTCTCTCTCTCTCTCTCTCTCTCTCTCTCTCTCTCTTGTCTGCTTCCTATGTCTTTGAATACTCAAGTAGCATGGAAGTGATCTCTCTTGAAATGGACGTGAAGTTCACTCTAGAAGAAACTCAAATCTCTAATTGAAACCTCACAAAATGAGCGAAAATCTCTCTCTCAAATGATGGAAAATTTTCCCCAATTCCTTTACATGTGCTTTTGGTAGTGCTTTGCATGTCCTTTACATGTGCTTTGGCAATGCTTTGCATGTGTTTGTTACTGCTTTGGTAGTGCTTATGTGACTGCTTGGGCTTTTCTTGATTGCTTTATGAGTGCTTTGCCACTTCTTTCTACTTGTAATGTGCTTTGCATGAAATTTTCAAGTTCTCTATATGTGCTTTGTGACTGCTTTACTAGTTCTTAGTGGAGTGCTTTACATATCTGCTATGATTTCTATCCATAGAGTGATTTCTATCCATGATTTCTATCCAACTGTGCTCCTTTTGTTTTGTGCACTGGCATAGGTTGAGTTCTTCCAATGATTCAAGGAAAAATTTTGGATTCAGCAACGCTCGTTTGAGTCCTTGAAACCCTATTTCGTTCCAAAGATGAAGGACAAGTACACTTGATGCTGCATTTATCATGTGCAAATGTGTTTTTTGAAGGATGCAGTCAACTAGCTGAGGACCCAGAGTTTTGGGTTGATGGAGCATGTTGTAACTGTGACTCTAAGGTATGTGGAAAGAGTGAAGAGGAGTGTGGCTACAAAGCTGTTCAACATGCTAACATGGGTATCACTAGTGTTTGGAATTATTTGTTGTGCCCCAAACCTCTTGAAGCCTGCTACCACCATCATAAGTGTCTTTTGGGTGACTGCAAAAAATGTGGCTCACACAAAATGTCATGCTACCCACGCGAGATGAATTTTGTTTCCAAAAAGGTGATGGTGAAGGTATTCTAGAATGTGGAGGTAGGAACCATGGTGTAGGGGAAAAAGAAGCAAAGAAAAGACCTTATTTGCAAGGAGATGTATTGCAATGAACTTATATGGTTAATGAAGAGACTCACCTCAAAATATTTATCAAGCACAATTACACTTGCAGGTGTCAGGCTGAACAGTTCAGGGTTTCTGCTAAGGTTTCTTGAAGATGTTGTGGTTTTAGTGGTGGACTTCGCAAAGAACTATTTTTTCAAGGAGCAAAAGGAGATTCAGTCTATGCACTGGCACTCTAGCCAAGTTACAATTTTTGTCCACATAACGTATGTCTATATTGGACTTGAGGTAAAGAAGACATTTCATTTTTTCATTTCAGATGACAAGGTGCATGAGACCCTCTTTGTCCAACATTGCTTATGCTGCATCATAGGTGGTTGTCAGATCAAGGGTTGGAGCTGGCTAGAGGCATTGGGTTTGGTTGCATGGAGCAACCTCTCAATTCAAGACTAGAAGAACTTTCTGTTTTGTTTTTAGATTGTTTTTAGATTTGAACAACTAGTGGGTTTGAAGATGACATGAAATTTCTTTCGACTTAGACATGGAAAGGGCAAGCACAATGGGGCTGTGGTTATTGTGAAGAGATCATTGATTCATGAACAACTAAAGACAAATGGAGCCACCTTAAAAAATGCAAGAGATGTCATGGATTTTTTGAGGACCAACTTGTCTCATGGGGCTCAATCTAGCTATGCATCTAAGGAGATGAATGTAGCACGAGTGTTTTAGGAAGTTAAGGAAGGAGATATTGATAAATCTAAATAGTGGGACTATCAATATGTGCCATAGACACAACCCATGCATTGTGTACGAGGAGCTGCACAAGGGGTTGTTAGTCAAATAGTTATGAAAACGTTGTCATGCTAATGCAATGCTTGTATTCAAGAGTCTTGGGGACACTGCACTAGTAAGAAGCATGTGCCTAGTTGGGAATATCACGTCATTGCTCGTGATGATGCAGGTGTGTTGGATACTGATGAGGAGCTCATTGAGGAGCCTCTCTTAGAAGGGCATCATGAAATCTTAGCGATGCTCTTTGTGTGGGGGACAACTTCACAGTGAATGAAGAGGTAGACAATGAAGAGGGTGCTAACTTCTACATCTTGAAGTGTGCCAAAGCTAAGGAGAAGAGCTAAAAGGCTATGAAGGATGCTTGGGGCAACATAATTACTGCATGCTCCTTTGTTGTGAAGGGTCTCTTTTATGGTCATCAAGGTGACCGCCTCTGTTACAAGCTTCTTGATCACAAACCTGAGGTCATATTATATTCCCATCTTGTAAGGTCAATCAAGTTTCCACTGGAAGCTATTGAGGGAGAGAGAAACTTTTACTTTCTATCACTTTAAGAGTACAAGGTTGTCTACAATAGCATGCCTTATGATCTCTAGACCACATTCTAATTAATTTATTTCCCACGCTTGCTTTCATTTTCTATGATTGTTTATTTGCTTGCCATTTTCTATGATTGTTTATTTGTCTCCCCCCAAAAAAGAAGCCAAGTATGATTGGGTGTACCAAATATGTGAGAAACCATTGTATATACATCAGCCAAGTAATGGTCACAATCCATTAGCAAAAGTAATACTTCATGATCCAAGCAATGTAGAGTACTTTGCATATTCCATATAAAGTAGTCAAAAAATGCAAAGCAATGACCAAGCAGTTAGAAAGCAGTGCCAAAGCACTACCAAACCACTCACAAGCAGTGCTAAAGCACTGTGCAGAAGCACTCACAAAAGCAAACAGTCACAAAGCAGTGCCAAAGCAATGATTGTTTACATGGAAAGCAGTTTCAACAGAGAAAGCAATGGTAAAGCAGTCACAAAGCACTGCTAAGCATTGACATGCACACATACAAAGCAGTGCTAAAGCAATGAGACCCACAAAGCACATGTAGACTACTTTGCATATTCAATGTGAAGCAGTCTAAAAATGCAAAGTAGTGACCAAGTTGTCAGAAAGCAGTGCCAAAGCACTACCAAACCACTCACAAGCAGTGCTAAAGCACTACAAATGCACTCACAAAAGTAAGCAGTGCCAAAGCAATGACTGTTTACATGGAGAATAGTTTTAAAAGAGAAAGCAGTGGTGGTAAAGCAGTCATAAAGACATTGACAAACACACATACAAAGCAGTGCTAAAGTATTGAGACCCATAAAGCACATGTAGAGTACTTTGCATGTTTCATGTAAAGTAGTCTAAAAATGCAAAGCAGTGCCCAAGCAGTCAGAAAGCAGTGCCAAAGCACTACCAAAACACTCACAAGAAGTGCTAAAGCACTGCAAAAGCACTCACAAAAGCAATGGACTGTGGAAACATCACAAAAAAACTTAAGGACTGATGCAAAGTGTATGATCAATTTTATAGTCTTACCTCCAACTCAGGTATGCTCTCCTCAAAATTTGGGGCTTCTACTTTGAATCCCAGGATCTCCAATGTGTCTGTGAATGAGGTAATGTATGGCTGCAGTTTTCTAAAATGCTCTGGGTCAATTGAAAGAGCCAAAATTGATATTTCATTTTGTGCTGCTTGGAGCTTTGTCCTCAATGTATGTATTGCTATCGGCAAATTCTCTTGGCATAGCCTATCTTTCTTGGCCTTATCTATTGCATTTACAACTGCATCCACCTCTTCACTTGCTTGGTCAAGTTGTAGAAAATAGTACGCAGCGGAAGATAACAACAAAACGCAAGTACACGATGGAAAGTTGGAGAGAATACAAAAATTCTGATATACCAAACTGCTGATACAACTGATGGTTGGCTGTCCACCCGTGCGCTCTACAGACAGAGCTTCGATGGTGATCTAGACAGATGCTGGACGGAGGACTATGAGCATGAAGAACTGGTGATCTGATGATAGGGGGTGGCCACTTATATAGTGTAAGTGGTTGACGGTCGGCCCTGTAATAGGCAGTCGGCCTAATAGACAGTCGGCCTGGAAGACCAGCCGACCCTTCAGAAAACATGCCGGCGGGCAGATGAAGGATCGCGCATAGGTCATACCGTCGGACCTTGCCGCTGGGGGCTTTGCCCCCCGGACCCCCTGCTATCGGGGGGGCTATCGCCCCCCCGAACTCCCCCTTTTTGCAGACGGGTATCTACTCTTGGCTCCTAAGCCGTCTCATAACCATCTGGTCTACTCTAAGACCCCTTCCAGTGTCTAAACTGGGGATCCCTCCCAATATCTGATACCCATCATGGCTTCTCCTCATATGGGGGCCTTACAACATTGGGTACACAGAATATTGGTGGGTTACATGAGAGGTGGACATTTGAGCTAACTCTAACACAAGTTTCATCTCTATAGCATGCAACATTTTTTGATTGTTGACCAGCTCAAGCATTGTGTAGTTTATAGACGGTGTGCCACGGCCATGTGAGATTTGTGCAAATGCCGTGGCCCATGAAAAATAGAGTGCCGTCACAATTCCCCCTCCCTATACCTCAAGAAACTTTTGACATCTTCCTCCATTGCTATTTCGAAGGGGTCAACTATGCTGTTGATAGATTATTCTTTTGTTGGAATCGTTTAATTTTTCATTGTGGAGCTTACCTTGTTGTTGGACCGTACAAACTACACTTTCAGTGAATTCAGCCCAGTTGATAGTGAAGTCGTCCTTTTTAGGGGCATTTTTTGTAGTCTTGTAATGCTCAAGGGCAAAACCCCGAGCAAATCTAATCCCAAAATGCATATTGGGGAATGCCTTCTAGTAAACCCAAAAGTGAAGGTCGAGAGCCTCTTGTATAAGGTCCAGGTCCCAAGGACTTTTAGCCTTTACCCTATAGTCCTTTAACTTTCATGGCTAACTGAACACAGTGAGCCATTCTCTTCCGAAAGGTTGTCATCTGTGAGCCTTCATAGGTTCTTCCCAACCATGCTAAGACCATAAACTTCATGAAAATCTATAGCAGTATGACACAATCTCTTGGCTTGTAGGTCTGTGGATGATAGAGACATTCTTGTAGCACCCGCTCAAAGAGGCTGAGACGTGCAATAAAAAGGAGAGTGAGAGCTGCAACAGCTCAGCTTGAGGACCTACGAGGGAAAGAGCTCAGAACTTGTGAGGGAGAGGATTGAGCTGAGAGCTGAGGACCTACGAGGGAGAGCAAAAGGTGATAGCCTCTAGAGAAGTAGTGCACAGAACCTGCCAAGGAGAGGATTGAGCTAAGTTCATGACCTGCTAGGGAGAGGATTTAGCTCAGCTTGAAGACCTACATAGGAGATGAGGGAGATGATGTGTGAGGGATGAAGCATAAGTTGCAACTGAAGTAGTGGTATCATGAAAGCTTACAAGCTTACGAGTGTCGTGGGACACATGTGCAAAACACCCAATCATAATTTACATGGCTGATGGATATATGTCACAAGCAAGCACCTCTTGAAGTGCTAAAATTATGCTTTCTTAACACATGATTTTAAGCACAAAAAGTGTACCGACCAAACGTGCTACCACCCAACAATCCAATCTCTACCGAAGCATTATTCTCACCCCCAACATGGCCCCAAAATACCTGATGACTTCACCACGTAGCACAATTTCAAACCCCAACTCTCTTGGCCACTCTGGAGGGGCTTCTTACTCTGATCTTAGCATAAAGGACTTGACCCAACAACACACTGATTTGGGTGCCTTGAAAATCATATCAACTACCTCCAACAAGTACTTCACACTGCTTGCATCCTTCTGGGAGAAAGAGATAGTATCATCCATGAAAAGTTGAGAGGAGAAGTGCATACCAGATGGGAGGGTGACCCCCTTAGTTTTTCCATTTGTAACCTTCATCTTTAACATTTGCATAAGTGGGACTGTGGAAACTGCGAATAGTAGCGAGGCGAGTAGACACCCCTTCCTCACACACCTCCTCAAAGTGAACCATCCAACTGATCCACCATTGATTCAGAGCATCACATGCATGCGCTATAGATGGTCGAAGCATACATACATCAGCATGAATAGTAGGGCACAAACCCTCAACAAAGGTACGACATTGCTCCTTTTGGGACACTTTTTCAATGGTTTGCAATTGAAGTAGAGAGGAAAGATATTTCTTAGTGTATGTGTCAACTCTCATTATCCAACTGCCTCAATCTTTGCCATTGCCTGCGAGTATCCTCTTCAAACTGTGTAGGTAGGAAGCGCTTCTTGATTTTATCTTTGAATGCTTCCCATGTCTTTGGAACATGAGTGCTTTCAGCAACCACACTCCACCATAGTTGTGCAATACCTGTCATATGACTCGCAGCAAGTTTTACCTTCTAGATGTCTTCATACCATTCTCCCAAAAAGTATTGATTGAAAGAAGTAATCCACGCAAGTAAAGCTTCTCCATCTCTTTTACCATCATATTTTGGAAAAGAAAAAGTTTTGCGATTAATCTTACCAGACTTCTTCTTATCATGAAGCTTGAGTGCTTTCAAGATGGCCTTTCTCACGCTGTATTCATCGTTGGACTCATGTGAAGGAGTAGTTTCATGATGTCATCGTAGTGAAGTCTTCACATGTCGCTTTTTCTTCCTTTAATGTCTTGTCTTGCTTCTTCCATGCTCACTATCGCTGGTGTCTGATGATTTGCTGCTTTCACTTTTTTCATCATCTTTGTCCTTCATACGCTTCTTTGTGACTTCAATCATCTCTTTTAACACTCGATTTGCACGTTCTTCATTGGCTTTATGCGTGTCACACATGTTGTGCATGTATTCAAGTTCCTACTTAAGGCCCTATGCATGATGTTTCCATGCATCCAGTGAATCTAATGCATGCATAGGTTCCTTGTCTTCAATCCATATAGGTGGCTTCCAAGTGGTCATTACTTGGCATAGAGCATCTTCAATCTCTTGACATTGCTGCTTCTCATGCTGATAGCATTCTCACCATTCTTCCTCAGTAAGTGTTGTCAGTGTTGAACTTCTTCTTGACCGATGGTGATCATTTTCCACATCCTCATCATGATGTAGATCTTTAGGATAACCTATCTCTGATGGAATATGCCTTCCAAACATAGCTAAGTATGTGCACGGTGCAAAGAAGAAATCACTATGAAAGGAAATACACACAAACACAAGACTTATCTCAATTCAGTTTCCAAGCTTTGAAAGCAGCTATTTGTCAAATAGTATCTCTATGGGCTCTCGAACTCACACACTTCCAACAAGTGAATCCATGTTGCAAGGTATAAAGCAAAGCTCGAGTTCGAATAGCACTTGTAGACTCCATCCTGCTCTTATGAACACTTGCTTTTGAGATTCTCCTCTTCTAAAATCCGTTGGCTTGCTCCTTGTTTGAATTTTTGCCTTGAAGGATATCTTTATGACTAGGAACTTCAAATAATAGAGCAACAAAGTATTGAGATATCGAGCTCCACTCGTGATATGCTAGGGTGACCGTTGTGCATTTATGTCACCGACTTGTTAGCTGCAGATGCAGTTGGTACACTACCCATGAATAATAGCTGGATGATAGCTATCCCATGATAAATCTTTCAAGCAAGAGGGCGAGGATGAGGATAACGACACTAAAGATGCTGACTACACCCCTTCAAGTAAAAGTGCATCTAATTTTCGTACTTCTTTGTTACATATGACTACACTATTGCACGAAAAAGAACATAGCATCTTATTTGATGATGGAAGCACCCATGATTTCATTTTGCAACATTTAGTTGAAAAGTTAGGGCTCGCAACCATCAAAACAAAATATAAAGTCAAATAAGCTTTTCAAGGATCTAATTATAATTGTTTGCAAATGGTTAAGGATCTTGAGGTGACTTTAGGGCCATTAGTTAAGAGCTGTGATTTCTTAGTCGCTCCTTTGCATGAGCAAGATCTCATTCTATGGATGCCCTAGTGCATCGATCATAATGCCAAACCTAATTATCTTGAATGCACCATTACTCTGACTCAAGGCACTGAGATTATGGCTCTAGAATGTGACAAAAATCTTCCCTCTTGGCCTATATTGTGACATACCCAAACTAAAAGAGCTTTGTGCAAATGTGAGAAGACATATTTGGTTATGGTCAATAAGATTGAGGCTAGTCCTGAGACTAAGAAAACTAAGCAAGAGCCTTTGCATCCTTTTCTAGCTACTTATAACAACTGCTTTATGGAAGACTTACCCCCTGACCACCTCAATCTAGACCTGAGGATCATAAGATTGACCTTATTCCAGGTAGCGCACCACCGTGTAAATCACCATATAGACACAATCCTATTGAGCAGCAAGAGATTCAATCCCAAATAGAAGATCTTTTGGCTAGAGGCCTAATTCGACTTAGTAGCTCACCATTTGGGGCACCCATTCTTCTTGTCAAGAAGAAAAATGGAACTTTTTGAATGTGCATCAATTATCATGCCTTAAATATCTTGTTATGCCTTTTGGATTGACCAATGCACCTGCCACATTTAGTCGGATGATGAATCGTATCTTCCTACCCTATCAAGTCTTTGTGGTAGTTTCCTTTGACGATATCATGATTTATAGCAAGAGTCGAGAGGAACATGAGAAACACTTGGATCTTGTTTTCTCTCTCTTATGTGAAAACCAATTGTATGCCAACACAAAGAAAAGTTCTTTTTTTCAGCCTAAAATTGAATATCTTGGACACGTTAGTTCAGCTAAAGGAATTCAAGGAGATCCCAAGAAGGTAGAAGTGATAGTAAACTGGCCATAGCCTAAAAATATCCATGAGTTACGATCTTTTCTAGGTCTGTGTAGTCTCTATCGTAGATTTGTTAGAAATTGTGCACACAAGGCACATCCATTGACTGAACTACTATGTAAGACTTGTGCTTTCTCTTGGGGTGAGCAGCACACTTTAGCTTTTCAACAACTTAAGGGTGCATTGATGCACACACTAGTTTTGACCATGCCAGACTTTACGAGACCCTTCTTTGTCATGGTTACTAATGCTAGTGGACAGGGTTTTGGGGCTGTGCTCATGCAATTTAACCATCCAATTGCATTTGAGTCATGTAAATTAAAACCAGCAGAGCTAAACTATTCCACGTATGATAAAGAATTAGCCACTGTAGTGCATGCCCTTAAACTCTGGAAACACTATCTTATGGGTTTCGAGTTACTCATTAAGACTGATCACTAGAGTCTTAGACATCTCTTTACTCAGCCGGTGATCTCAGATTGGCACATTAAATGGGCTACCTTCATTAACAGCTTTAAACCGATGGTCCAATATCAACCAGGCAAAGACAATGTAGTTGCCGAAGCACTGAGCCATCGACCTAGCATAAATAATATCTCAATCATCAAGGGAGACCCTTTCGAGCCTATGAAGGCAGACTATCCTACTGATCGAGACTTTTTAGAAATTTGGCATAAGATTAAGCAAGCTAATAGCACCCCCTATGGCCTTGTATTCCATTCATAACGACTATCTATTCTATGAAAAGCACTTGTGTGTCATTGCACCATTTTGACGCTTGGTACTAGAAGAGGTACATCAACCAGCTTACATGGGACATAGAGGCATTGCTACTACGTATCAGACTATAATTCAAGATTTTTTCTGGCCTAAGCTTAAAGTTGATGTTGCAACTTTTGTTGCACAATGTCTTATTTGTCAAAAAGTCAAGAGCTACAAGGGCAAATATCAAGGTTTACTTATGCCTTTACCAATTCCTGATGGCCCATGGGAGCATATTTCTATGGACTTTATTACTAGATTTCCTACAACTAGCTCAAGTTTTGATATGATTTGGACTATCATTGATAGATTTAGCAAGCAGGCTTAGTTTATTCCTTGTAAGAAGATCTTGACTGCAGTTCAGGCTACTCATTTGTTCATCAAGCACATCTTTATACAACATGGCCTTCCAAAAGTAATCGTGTTAGATCGGGATAGTAAATTTTGTAGTAACTTCTGAACCACACTCTTTGACAATCTTGGTATGAAGTTAGATTTTTCCACTGCTTTTCATCCAAAGTCTAATGGCCAAACCGAGGTCACACAAAATACTATTTGTGACATGTTACGTGCTTACGTGTCTGGTCAGCCAGGCAAATGGGACAAATTTATACACATATTACAATTTGCCTACAACAACACTAAACACTCTGCTACAGGCAAATCTCCATTCTAAATTGTCTATGGAAAGACCATTCTTATTCCATTGACTCGCCTTAAGCACCAAGTAGAGGATGCTGATCGATTTATTGAAGATTTCTCTAGCATTTTGGCTACTGTCAAAAAGAATATAGAGCATGCTCAAGCTGTGTATATTGCACGTGCAAACAAGGGTAGAAAGAAATTTGTATTTGTTGAAGGTGACCTAGTCATGTTACGTATTGAGAAGTGCAAACTTAAGAGTATTGAGACACACCCTATAGTTAAGTTTGCCCCTAAATCATATGGTCCCTTTAAAGTTTTGGAGCGCATTAATGACAATGCCTATCGGCTCGAATTACCATCATTCGATTGGAAAATTCATAATTCTTTTCAGGTGCACCTCCTGAAACCTTTCCATGAAGACCCACCAGTTCGACCTATTTTAGATGCTACACCATTGCTTCAAGGAGAGACCCAGCTCTTAGAGCTAGACTAGATCATTGATCAACAAATCACTCAAACGAGATGTGAAAACTCGTATCCTATTTATCTTCTTACATTTAAGAACCACCCCATTGAGGATGCTAAGTGGATGCGTGAGCGATATTTTGCTAGTACCCTGATTTATTGACTACTTTTTTGTCGTGCAATTGAGGGCAATTGTGATTTCAAGCAAGAGGGATGTTACAAGAATTGGAATTATCCCATTAATTTAATCCTTCAGTATTTAGTTTAGTGAGATCCAGCATTTTTGTCGCACAACTGATGCATGTGTGCTCACTATTCCGTAGTGATGCATGTGTGCTCTTATATGGCTAGATATATGGCTGTGGGCTATAAGAGTGTGTAGCACTATGTGCACCACTTACGCGATGATGGTATGTGTAGCATATGTGCACCATTCATCTATGATTTATTGATTTCAAGTTGCTATAATATTGAAAGGTTGATTGATTGTGGTGATTAATTCCAAGGTTATCTTATGCTTGAAATATTTCATTACTATTGATCGTGTGAATCCAAGGAAGAGTAATTGATCAGGTGATGGCATCTAGCAAGCATGATCCGCCATATTTTGGGTGCATAGGCACAACTCCAGTGATGCGGGGATGAATAAGGCTTATGCCTAATTTTTTATATTACAAAAGCTTATGTGCATATTTGAATTTTGGAATATTAGTGGCTTGGCTAAGTGTATAAACTAAAGTTAGAAAAAGCTTTATTTTTAAAAAAAGCCAGCTATTCTAGAAGATGGATGGGCTTTTTGTAATAGAGTGTATGGAGGAAAGCACAAAGGCTTTTGTATGATTTTTGCTCAAAATCTTTTTGAGAAATATACATAAATACATAGGAGGTGGAAGGAGAGCACCACTCCTATGGGGGGAGATTGTACCCAACATGCCTATTCTATCTCTTCTGTTTGTGAGTTTTGAGAGTTTGTGCATATTTTCAAAGAGTATTGTTGTGTTTTTCAAGGACTTGCAGGTTCCGTGAGCATTTCCCATCGTAGCCAACCCTTTTCCTTATACCACTCTCTCTTGTCTCTCTTTTGTTACAACCACTTGGGCCCATATGGCACCAAGGTATTCTCTCAATCTCCTCCTATCTTCAAATGGCTCTTGTGTTATCCATATATGGAATCCTAATGGCTCTTGTATTATCCTTGCCAATTTTGATGATCTTGGTGCTTACCTCTATCTTAAGCCATTTGAGACTCAAAACCCATAGGACTAGGTCTTGATGTTGAGCCATTTGCAGCGCATACCCCATTGGGCCAGCTTGAGCCATTTGCAGGAAAAAAAAACCATATGGTTAGATCCATCACCATGCTCCATGGTGGCTGTGGTAATTAACAGTGGTCTTGACAGTTATGTAAGATTCTATGGCAAATAGGTGCCCTAACAGTGGGTGGGCCTTGTATGTACGTAGGTCCACTTGCACAATTTTCTCCTCATGCCATAAATAGATGTTATCTGTGCATCAATCATGTATGATTCTGGACATTCTTGTAGGAAGGGCCTACTTAGGATGGCTTCATAACTGGGCTGTTGGGTGAAGTCCATGACCACAAATCGAATGGGGTATGTGAGGCCAAACACTTTAATGTTAATTCCCATGAGAACTCTCAGGGTTAGCAGTTTTTCCTTTGGCTAGATTTACTACCAAATGGCTTTGCTCAAGGGAAGGTTTTCCACACCTCTCCCAACATTCTTTGGTGCAGACACTCACACCCACTCCCCCATCCAAGATGGTATCAACCTTTTGGCTCTAGTAGGTTATGGGAATAGCTATGTTAGTGTCATCAACTTTGAAGTGCTGGACTACTTATTGGGTAGGTTCTGGGGCTAGTCCTCCTGTGGTTGGTTGTCTTTGGGTTTGGTAGAACATTGGGCTAGGAATTTCCCATTCATCCAATTCGAGAGGTATCTCCAGATGGTAGGATTCCCTCTTAACAAGTATGCAATTGGAATCTTGACCTCTATGGAGAGGAAGGCCGCTAACCCAACAATATCACGTGGCTAATGAGAGGTCTCCCTCCTTGCTGATAGTGGATCCTCCAAGCCATAAAGGTCTCCTTCCTCTCTTACGTTTTGCAGCATTGGGTCCTCCTGGAACATCCATTGCATTAAGTCCAAAGCGTTTGGGTTACTGGAGCTGGGTGGCTCCTCTTCTTCCACTCTCTCTGGCACCCTAAGTGCCTTTGCCCCCTATGAGTGGTGCGTGTGGATGGTATCTAATTCTCTATTGACCTTGAGCATATGATCAACTTTCTCTTAGCATTCTCATACCTAGTTCTGAGCATCTATTAAGGATTGTCTCTCTAAGGCTGATGGTCTCGATATGTTTCCTTATAAGAAGGTGGAGATGTGAGGCCTTGGGCCTGCACTGGCTTGTTTACATCCAGGTACAAGAGCAAACTCCAATCGTCTTGAGAAGGGGCTCATTCGGAGGTGGCAAGGGTGGACGTCTCCTCATCTGAACTGTCTTGGATTAGTAGTTGGTTCGTTTCTTCGCCACCCTAGGGACCTCCTTGGACATGGTCTATGGGGGTTGGGGCACCTCGGGAATTTGCAATGCGGAAGTTCTGTCCTTCATTTCCTTGCCTATGAACCTTGCCTACTACTTCATTTCCTTGCCTATGGCCCTTGCCTGCATCCTTGTGATGACCTTCAAGGGCACTACCACTACTTGACCCTATTCAATACTCAGTAAATTGATACTAGTACTCTTGAGTGGGGTGGCCGGAGGTGTTGGACTTCTTAGGTGGAAATCCTTGAATAGGGACCTATTGTGGGCGGGATCCCAAGGGTAAGATCTATATATGGAAAATCCTTAAAAAATGTGGCCCTTGGCATTTAAAACATGACACAGTAAGGTTTTTTGTGCCCTTATATGGGCATTCACTTGCGCTGTGTGGACCTTGACAATTATAGCATTGGATTGGGGGAGGTAGTGACTTATGATGCCACTTCCCTCCTCATAAGGGTGATAGTTAGGATGTCTGTGATCATGTTCAAGCTCCTTCCAATCATTAGGTAATACTTCTACCAATACTTGGATGACTGGAGTTAGACGAGGTGGGGGCAGTTGCAGACCTAGTATGGGTGGCGGTAATGGACCATGTTGTGCCCTATAGAATTGGCTAGAGGGGCCTCCTTGTGCATTCAATGGGTTAGGTAGGGCCGTCAGGGCCATTTGGGGCTTGGCTAGTAGATCGGTTGGGGAAGGACCTTTGGAAATCGGCATTGAGAGGTGTCATGGTTTCCCCATCTATAGTAGTGTTGTGCAAAGTAGAGAGCTTGTCTTACATATAAGGCCAGGGCACTCATTAGAGGGGTGATTGCCATCACATACCCTGCACCAAACATTGTATCTCTTGGGGAATAAGTGGGGGTTACTCGATGTTCCCTTGGAGGTTCCTGACTTCCCCACTCTTGGCCCAGCTGATTTAGTAGACTAGAGGCCAACTCACCCATATCTTAACCCTTAGTCTCTTTGGCCTCCTTCTTGGTAGGAACCGTACTAGAAGACCTTATTGATTGTGATACCTCGGACGAAGTATAGTTTTGTCCTTGACATCCTTATCCATCATATTATCACTTATACGGATGGCTACTTTGCTGCAAAGTTCAAAGGAAGTTGGATTCATAACCATTAAGTGGTCATGCATCTTTCGGTCTGCCAATCTGATGAGGAAGCATGGCAACAGTGGTTCGTTGCTCATCCTCTCATGTGGTTTGCAGTGGGAATTGAGTTGTTTGACCCTAGCGATATAGTCTCGGAGGGATTCCTTAACGTTATGTTTCACCTCATATAACTAATTAATTGGGCTCCACTTATGACCACTAACCCTACAATGAAGGCTTTCCATAATGTCTCCCAGTTGGCTTTCTCCTCTAGCTTAGGGCCCTATACCATTGGCCTGCCTTGCCATTTAGGCTAAGGCCAAATGCATTAACCATTTCCTAGTATTAAGCAACGAATGCTTTGCATATTTGCTCAAATTGCTCCCTATGAGGGACCATATCTCCTTTCCCAAAAAAATTTTGTTATTAATTTGGAGATGGCTATGGGTCCACTTCTAGAGGGATGGGTGTTCCCTATTGGGAATATGGGTGTAGCCGGGGGTGGGGCAACCCCCTCCCTTGTGCATCCATGAGTATGCACATCACCTCATCTGATAGCACCATTTGGGAAGCTTGTGGGGATGGCATTGTTGTGGGCTTAATAGGACATAGAGGAGGGCCTCAAGCCTTGCCCTAATAGCGGGGTCTATTGGGTTTTTGGTACTGACATTGGGGCTATGAAGCTTACTCCCTTGTACATCGGAGCCAAAAATGCAGGAGTAAAATGTCGGCCTCTAGGAGGAAGTGGGTTACCAGGCATCTATATGGAGGCTCCTTGAATTGGTCTACAGGGTGGGCCTTGAGAGGGAACATAACCAGCGAATGTTTGGGCACTTGGAAGGTCAAAAATTCAAAAGAATTCCCCCCTTGGAAGTCCTGTGCATTTTGTCAGCGATTGGGGTTTCACCCTATGAAGTCCCTCATCCACAGATCTTCATCCTCCATGTGGTCTGAGTTAGGGTGCCTTGTGAAGACTATGGATCCGAAGTCCACAAGGGTGGCCTCAGTCCCTGCCTGTGGCTCAAGGACTGGTTTTTGCTAGCCTCCCCTTTTTGTGGACATACTGGTGAAGGGGTTCTCCATTTCTACTGAATCCATTTGGCCCAACCATCCAAACATGTTGTATGTAGGGGGCTCAGAAGCCCTCAGTTCAGCGGGTTCTTTTATTTCCTTGTTCAAGCTCTTGGTCTTGTCAGAGCTAGAGGAATCCCCATGTCGGGGCCCTAACACTGAGGGAGAGATGAGAATTGAGCTCCCTGTTAGAGCCGAACTGGGGCAAAAGGTGGGCTATGTGTAGCTTGAAATATTGTCCTCCAGCTTGGGTTCCTTGGACAAAGGACCAATTTGTCATCATCAATTGGAAGACCATGGTGGGGAGATCTCAGAGAAGCAAGAGGATAAGGCACTTGAAGTGCACTATGGCTACCACCACAGAATCGAGTAGTGAATCATAGGTATTGTTGAATGACTGAAGGAGAAAGAAAAATCCTTCCTGAGTCATCTCCTTGGGGAAGTTATACTTTAGGAAATTGTACATACCCATGAGTGCAATTCTTTGGGGTTGTCTAGTTGCATTACATCATTGTCTTGTGGAAAATTAGTGGACTTAGTGATTATTCTACACCATGCATGGAAGTTTAAAAGAATGAGATGAGCAGTGAGAGTTTGTAGGTCGGTCAGATGGGCAGGCTAAAGGTAAGCTAGTAGGATGGAGATCTAGACAAAAGTATGACATAGCTATAATGGAGTGGCAGTGATTGGGATTTCAGCGAAGGATGGTAGGGAGTGTGTTGAGCGGTGAGATCAATGTGAAAAATGAGATTTTGTGTGCGAAGTGCATTTGGAGGGTGTGGAGGATTGTGCATGGGGAGAGTGTGTAAGTGGCAAGCTATGTAGAGATGTCAATAGCCATCAAGAATGTTGATGGATCTTGCATGCCCAAGTCCTATGGGCTTTGAGCCACAAATATCTCAGAATCAAGGTAGTCCTGCAGGTTTTGACCATTAAATGGCTAAGGACCTAGGATCATCCAAATTGGCAAGGATAACACAAGAGCCATTTGGATCCTGTATATAGATAACACAAGCAATTTGAAGACAAAGAGGACGTTTAGAGACTTAGCATATGCCTTGGTGCCATATGGGCCCAAGTGGTTGTAGAGAGAGAGAGAGAGAGAGAGAGAGAGAGAGAGAGAGAGAGAGAGAGTGGTATAAGAAATAGGGTTGTCCCTCCCTTCAAAAGGTGACTTGTATAAGAGGCCAAACGGGTTACTTTCATCTTCATTGTTGGATGTATAAGTTTGGAATGCAAGCTCCCTCTTCTCTTCCAAGTGTTTTTTTGGGTGTTCTTGTTTCCTTTGTGGTGCCTTTGTGTTTGCCACTCCATCCCCATTCATTCTCCTGTTCTCCTCCCCTTCTCCCTCTCTTCTCCCCTCTCCCCTCTCCCTCCTTCTCTCATGGAAACACATTGCAACAATCTAGGAGCTGTTTGAGTGACACTTGTGGATGGCTCATGCTTTGCATTGCTCTCACAATGAGTACCTTCGAGTGGAGGCTCCATCGTCATTCCTTTAAGATCCCCACAATATGTGAGTTACAATCGAGACCACACATCTTTGGTGCTGCTATGAGGGAGTTCAAGGTATGCTTTTGTATTGCACTTGCTTTCTCTCATCATCTACCCATTGCTCATTATTTCAAGATTAACTTGGAGCTTTGTTAGTGGAGTTGTAGGAGAGAAATGAGTGAAGAAGTTTGAGTTTTGGAAGGAAAAAGAAGAAGTTGTCATTTTCTTTTCGGAAAGAATTTTGGATCATTTGAAGCTTGCTTTTTATGTTTTCTGGTGTTTTGAGTTGGTAGGAAGATAGTTTGGAAGATTTCTAAGGATTGTATGGTGTCAAAATTCACAAAAAGCAACCAAGAATGATGAATTATGATAAAACTCGAAGTGGTTTTAAGTGTTGACATTCACCTCTTTAAGACATCTCTCATTCTGCATTCAAATGTTGTTCTGTTTCTTGTTTTTTGCATAGAGTAGGTAGACTAGGTAGTTTAGCATCCCCCTATCACAAAAAAAAATTGAGCACGAACTTCAAAAGCATAAAAAATCATCAAAAACCAATCGATGGCACTGTGAGTTTCTATCCCCATGACCTGTCGCCTTAGCTCATTGTCCCTATGATCCTTTGCTAAGCTCTATCCCATCGACCTGACCAATGTTAGTTAGCTAACCCACTACCTTATTTATGAGCTATAAGACTATGGGGCGTAGGAATAATCTTAAGAAGATAGTCGGAGGGATACCAGTTGATACATGTCAACGGATTGGGATGAGCTTGGTATGCCTCTAGGTCAATGGGTTAGCAATAAAGCAATGGTTGGCGGGATGTTAGTATGGCAATGGTCATAGGTGGGATGTTAGCATGGCAATGGTCGTAGGGGTAGCAATTAAGCAACAGTCGATGGGATGACTTACCTCAGAGGGATACCACGATGGCATCGATTGGAGGGTTAGCCATATGGCAATGGATCGTGGGGATAGACTTAAGGCAATGGCTCAACACCTGTAAGACCTACAGGATAGCAAACCTGGACATGTAACCTACGACCATTGCTTTACTGCTATCCCTATGACCATTGCCTTAAGACTATCCCTATGACCTATTAGCTTACAACTAACCCTCTGACCATTGGGATAGCTTTGGGTGCTTCAAAAATGTACACTGCCATCACATTCAAACGTTTGAGTACATGTATGCCACCCACTTCTAGAAGTACTAGTCTTATTTCATAAAGATCACCCCATACCAATTGGAATACTACGCCATACTCCAGCCGGTCTTGTCCACTCTATTACTGTAGTGCAACTAATCCAAGGATGGCTCAACCATGGGAGGGAGGCATGTTAATAGCCATTGAGCATGTTAACGAATCTGGCCAATCCAAACCCTATGAGTTTTGAGCCACAAATGGATCAGTTTTGAAGTAGTCACAACAAGATCACCCAAATTGGCAAGGATAACACAAGAGCCATATGGATAACACAAGAGCCATTTGGAGACAAAGGGAAGAGAATTAGAATATGCCTTGGTGGCATATGGGCCCAAGTAGTTATAACGAGAGAGAGAGAGAGAGAGAGAGAGAGAGAGAGAGAGAGAGAGAGAGAGAGAGAGAGAGAGGTATAAGGAATAGGGTTTGCCCTCCCTTTAAAAGATGACTTGTATAGTGTAGTTGCAACAATTGGAATAGGAGCTCTCATTCTCTCTACTCTTGTTCATGATGAGTATGGTTGCTTGCTTTCTTGTTTGTTGCCTTGTGATTGCCACTCATCCCCTTACACTTCCCCTCTTCTCTCCCTCCCCGTCCCCTCTCTTCCCTTTCCCTCTCCCTCCCTCTTCCTCTCGTGGAATCACTTGTACACATTCCGAGAGTAGGCACCTGCATGATGCAAGTGTAGGTTTTTGCATCTCAAGGCTCCCAGAAGGAGTAGTTCAAGAGTGGATACTCTGATGGCATCCCTCCAAGATCCCTATAACAGTTGTGCTACCATAGGATAACACTACAAATTCCAACACTAGAAGAGCTACAGTCAATGCTACTTGGTGAAGAACTTAGGACTTAGGCCATTCAATCATGCAAAGGTCATTCGAATGATCAAGCATTCACAACTTCAAATAGAGGTACAGGAAGAGGTAGAGGCAGAGGCAGAGATAGCATATCTCAGGAAAGTAGCCATCATCAATAGCAAAATCAACATCAACACAAGCATTGACCAACAGCACCATCAGCATCAACATTCAAGAGGAAATCATTCCAATCGAGCAAAGACTTCAAGGAAGAGGGAATGCATATCATACCAATGTGTGAAACATTCATTGCAACTATTGTCATAAGTTTGAACACTATGAAAGAGATATATTGTTGCAAAAAGCAGTATGACCAAGGAGGTCAATCCAGTACAACAACGAAGTAGTATGACCAAGGAGGTTGATCTAGGAGCAATCGAGGGAATTTTTGTGGAAGAGGAAATCACTGTGGTGGACATTCAAGTCACAGTCATTATGCCAATGAACCTCAGAATATGTTTCTTGCAAGTGAGGATATGTAGAAGACTAAAACAATATATCTTGATATTGCTTGCAATTCAAAAGGGAAATGCAATTATCAAGTTGATCAAGCAGATCAGGATCCTTGGTACATTGAGAACTTTGCATCATCTCATATGACAAAGCATCAGGAATGGTTCATAGAGATGAAACCATTAGAAGGACGGAAGAATGTTATCTACACTGCAGATAACACATCGAATCCAATTCAAGGGAAAGGCATTGGCCCTATGAACAATTTAACGAGTATGAAAGGATTGGTGAAAGATGTACTCTATGTTTCGAAGCTCAGTAGAAACCTCTTATCACTTGGGCTAATGACTGGACACAAGTATAGAGTCATCTTTGATGGGGATGAATGCATGATTAAAGATAAATATAGAGGATATCAGCTAGTGGGAAAAGTACTCAAGGAAGGATGCTTATTCAAAATGCTAGCTTCAGTACCAAATTTTTATACCATGTCAGCTCAGCAGCAATAATCGATGCCACTTTACGCAGTATGGCACAAGAGTCTCTATATGGACATGGCAATTTCAAAAGCTTGTTGCAGCTAAGAATCAAAATATGGCAATTTAAATTTTGAAACTACTGTCTCCATGAAAAGTTTGTGAAGCATGTTGCTTCGGTAAACAAACGAGAACTAACTTTGGCAAAAGCACCTCTCGAGCAAGAAGTATTCTTCATTTGATACAGACAAATGTATGGGGTTATGCACAAACTCGCAGCATCAATGGTTCATGATACTACAAAATTTAAGGGGAAGACATTACTATTTATGTAGATAATCTGATTGTGGCAGGAAGCAATGATAGCTTCATCAACAAGATCAAACAAGAATTATCTGTAGAATTTGAGATTTAAGATCTTGGACTTATGCACTATTGTCTTGGAATTGAGTTTTGGAGAGGCTCAAAAAGCCCCTTCATGAGCGAACAAAAACATGTGGATAGTCTCCTGCAGAAGTTTCATATGGTAGATTGCAAGATTCTAGCCACTCCCATGGAACAGATTTTGAAACTTACAAAATATCCAGAAAAGCCTACAATCAATGACAAGTACTATCGGTAACTCATCGGATCTCTTATATATCTAACTATCATAAGGCCATATATTTGTGACGTAGTAAGTCCACTAGCATAGTTTATGACAAATCCAAAATACTCTCATTGAAATTTAGCCAAGAGAGTCTTAAGGTATCTCAGAGGTGCAAGACAGTTTGGAATAGAATATAGAGGAAGTCATCCAAGGTTGCATGGATACTGTGACAGTGTGACTATGTAGGAGATTGTGAGACTAGAAGATCCACACAAGGATACACATTTTTCCCTGGTAAAGGTGCTATATCATGGTTGTCAAACAAACAGCCGACTATTTCTTTGCCCTCAACAGAAGCAAAATATAGGGCACTCACCACAGGTGCATGTGAGGCTATATGGCTAAGAAGACTATTGGTAGAAACATATTACGTTGGTGAATTTAAAGTCACTAACAATATAATGTGATAATCAATCGGCTCAAGCATTAGCCCAGAATCTAGTATATCACTTCAGGACAAAGCACATTGATGTCAGAGATCACTTCATCAAAGAAAGAGTGTTACTTGGCGACATCACATTGCAACCACTTGGAAAAGAGATTTTTAAGGAACACCAACAAGCTCTTGGTGGTTTGATGTAGAGGAAGAACATTCCTATCAAATGGGTGTGATGGAATGTAATGCTTAGTCCTTCTTCGATTCCCCGAAATCATCATCTTGAGGGAAGGCCCACTTCATGATGTTGATCTTGAGGGAAGGTGTTGAGGATCCATCTCAACATCATGTTATATCATATGTACATAGCACTAACACATAGAGTGTTAGAAAGAAAAGGGTTGGAAACCCTAACCCTAACCCTAAAGGGGTTTGTATATATTCATCATTTTCAACTAAATCTAGTGTACATTTAGTCATTTGTGGTGTGCTCTCTAGTTGTGCCCTCTCTGCTCATCTCCACTTTTCTCCTCTCCTCTCTCAATATTTGTTCAAGCTCTTTGTCACATTACCTTGAGGAATTGGCGAATCAATGGTGTTCCATGCTGGGAGGTCTAGTTTCTCCAACACACCATGTGTGTTGCCCTTGTCCAATAATTGGTAAAAATGATCATAGAAATAGATATAGGTCTGATTGAGCTAGCTATGTTACAGATCTACCTTGATATTGCAATTCCCATATGGATCCCTATAACACATCCATGAATCCTAAAATGCATTCCCTTAGTTGGCACACTGCTCATAGGATGAAGGGTAAAAAAGTGATAAATTAGGTCAATTACAAAGTAAAAATATTTTGGTTATGTTCTATAAAGGCTCAAATAAGTCACTTTCAGTTTGGTCTGTGTTGTGGATTTCGAAGATAGTTTGGACGATCTAGCAAGACAAGCTCTTAATGCATGTACACATGCTAAATCAATATTTCCAAATTTTTTCACCTCCTTTGTTCTAGAATTGTTTGTTTCTTTCACCTCCTTTCTAAAATCTTTCACTTTACCCTTCCAATCACTTGTTGGTAGTTTCTATAGAAGAAATAGAAGACACATGTCGATGTGGTAAAGGGCTCACATTTATATCTTCATCCTTGATGCTTTGATTGACATAGTGAATTTTAGAAGTGCGGTAAAGTGCCATTGAAAACTTAAAGAATATAAATTTATCCTACGACTCGAACACCTAAAAATTCAAAGAAACAAATTGATAGCGCAAAGAAAAGAAGTTGTATTTAGTCGGCTGCATTGTGATCACACCACATGTTAGTCCATGATCTTTTTGAAGAAGACATTATCAAGCTTAGAATCCTATCAATAGCTCGAAAAGATTTTTTTATTTTGTTAGTGACAATTGTATATGCATAAAATAATATTTCTTTTTTCACGTTTTTGTAAATTTTCCAACGTTACGTAAGTCCTCTCGCTATTGGTTGAGAGCTATTTTTCATTTTGGCCAGATGGTCCCAAAATGAGCTTCCTTTTTTCCTAATGAGAGAATAAAAATTTTCTATAAAGGTCATAAAGGCTAACAGGTGGGCGATTTATGTTTCAAACTCAAAAGTTGCATGTAGCTCTATTGCAAGTTGCCATCATAAGGAAGTTGTTAGAGGAGTGATATAGGGCCAAAAAATGCCTTGGAGATTGGTGTCTTTGCTAGATATTGGTTGGCAACAAAAGGATACTCTACAATTTCTTGAGTTTAGCAAAGTCCCTTATGTTGGTCTTTCAAAAAAATCTCAAGGGGGTCACTCATCATATGTAACCCTATCGCGTGAGTTCAACAGAAAGATATTTTTTATTCCTAAAATTTACAGAAATAAATATACATAAGGGACTATTTAAAATAGTTTTGGAAAAAATTTATAGATTTGTATAGAAAAGGGGTACATTTTATTCATGAAAAAATTTACAAATAAGGGATTTTAAACATAGGCCTTGAATGCACGTGATATAGAGGGTTTATACATAGTGACCCCCCCGAGAAAAAAATGCCTCGTGATAGCAAATACTAGCACCAATCTCATGGAAAACTTTGAGACCTCTGAGAACCTTGAAACTCTTATATCCTCAGAGAACATCACTGATCGACACACCTTGCCTAGCTTTCACAATACCATAACTTTCTTCTCCAAGTTTGTTAATGCCAATGAGCTCATCGACCCCTAATATGACATCCCTAATGATACCTTTCCCTTTCTTAATGTGGATGAATTCATCTACTTTGGATAAGACATCACTTCTAAAACCTTTCACTTTCTCAATCTCAAAAAACTAATTCACTCTATACAATAGATCCATAATTGAAATCATCCACATGCGAAAGGACACAATTTCTATAATTTGGAATAAAACTCACCCCAAGATAGTGATTAATATAATGATCCAAGCCTATTACTCTTTGCATTACTAGAAGATTGTTGGGAAGGTATTGTTTGTCCTTCAATACTATAATATACCTCATCTTTGTTAAGGAAAACCACATGGGTCATTCTAATGTTCAAAATTTGCATGCTTCGAGTCTTGATGACCTTGCCTACTTCATAGTGGGGATCCTCTAAGGGATTTGTGTTATAAAAAATGCCATCATCCATGACTTTGGTAATCTTTATTTATGGAGCATTTATGTAAATTCCAATACTTTTCCTTCTACTACAATCTCATTTCCAAATGACCTCATTTATGAAATACCTCCTGCTCTTTAATCCAAAGAGATGTGCTTTGTATTATCGATGCCTACCTCTCATCTCTATCCCATGTCATAAAAGCTTTGTTGTATATACTATAGGAGATAACATCTCTAAGAGCTTCCATATCTCCACATTTCTTCATAGCATTCAGGATACTAATTTTTGATACAATGAATGCCTACTTTTCTTGGTAAAGCTATGGCCACATTTTTTAATTTCTTTAGTGCAAGGGTGGTGAGCCCAAAAGATAGATTGTTATACAAAATTAAAGGGTAAAAAATAGCCTCTCCTGAGAAGAGGCAACCATCATTTCCTATGCGGTAAGGATACTCTTAACATCACTAGGGATATAAGAGAACCTACTAGGGAGCATAATAGATATCAAATCCGAGCACTTTGAAGCACAAACCAACTCCTTAGAAGAGGCAACCATCATCTACTATGCGGTAAGGATACTCTTAACCTCACTCTAGGGATAGAAGAGAATCTATTAGGGAGCATAATAAACTCAATAGGGTCATTCCTTGCAAAGTTTTTTTAATAATAAAAATTAAAAATAGTTGACTTTCATGAAGAAAAGAGGGGCCCTTAGAAAAGGACCCTACAAAAATTGGCCAAATTGGGGGCAAGGGCCTAGGGCGTACGTTATGCAAATCAGTAGCTAGCCTACCCCAAACATCGTCTCTACCGAGAGGATGGCATGGCTTACTACAGGGTCTGTGCTGTCAAGAAGCTTCCCAAAGTCCCTAAGGCCTTCTTCATGACCGCAAGGATAGTCGTGACCCTGCAGCCTACTTGGATACCGTGCTTGAACACCATCCTATTCCTAATCTCCCAGACCCCTAAGATTAGTGCTGCCCTGAGGTAGGGCTGTCAAGTTATTAGCAATGCAAGCTAAGGATTGCTTACAAAGTCATTAGCAATGCAAGCTAAGGAATGGTGACGTGAACGATATCCTCTAGAGCATGGTTTTCCTAGTTTTTAAAGGAAAGGAAGGGAGAGACTTTATTGAAACGAAAACAGGCATAGGTAATGGGTTAGTTCCCCAAAAACCCTTTAGTTGTACAAGAATTCATAAACACGTTTACAAAGTCTTCTTCATCGATACTATCGGAGCTTCCTCCATCTCAGTCTCACCCATGGCAGCAAAGCTTTTGTGCAGCCCGCGGCTTCTTTCGAGTAGCCAAGTCCCCTCCTTGCCTTCCACATATCTTGCACAACAGCCCAGTGCAAGCTTGCGCGGGATCTCTTCTTTTCGAAAAAATGTTCCCCTTGTCACTCGGGCGTCAATTTCTGCATCTCAAGCTTCAAGGTATGGACATCAGTAGCCTTGATCTGGCCGAGTGCACTGGCGCGATCGCGGTATAACTCATCGTCTCTTGTATTTTGCACAAACATAACAATACAAACATTTGATCCGCAATGATCGTTGCCGTTGTGGTCGAAACAGGATTTTGTTCGAAGACGAAGCAGAAGAGATAAATGTGAGGTTTCAAATGCTTGCCTTCTCGGGGACAATGTAGTTAACTCACTCTCTTCTCTGTGCTTTACGGAACTATACCTCCAACAGGGGGGGTCGCACGGCTCTGACTTGTTGAATTGCAGACTATGGGACATACTGAGTGGCCTATGGCGACTGCCTGGAACTATTGCGGGCATCCTTTCTGGAAAGGAAAGCGTAATCGAGGAGATTGAAGGTAAGCATTTGTTGGGAAGCCCAAATGTTTGTTGTTTTGCAAAATTTGTTCAGAAGAACTGGGTCGCGCATTGATCCGCATGGAGCATGGATGGGATCGGTTATTATGTGTTGTATCGCAGAAAAAGTGGATGAAGCGGCTGAGTTTGTGAAAAAGACCGCGAAAAAGGTAGAGACGACGGCCGAAGAGGTCGAAAAGGTAGCTGAAATCGTATCAGAAGAGGCGGACAAGGTAGAAACCTTGCTGGACAAGGTAACGCCATATCGGAATTTGCAATGGTGTTGAGGTAGAGTAAGCGATGGCTGCTGTAGGAGGGCTTGACGGACATGGGCGGGACGTTGTTGCAGGTGGAGAAAACGTCAAAGACGGTGAAAGACGATCTGACGGAGGCGAGGGACAATCTCAAGGGAGCTGCGGATACACTGAAGGGCTCGGCGGAAGTGATTCGCAGCGATGGAGCAACCAAGGCTTCTTCTACTGCTCCATCATCGACAGATTCGAAACCACCATCGGCAGGCGGCAATGTCTCGGAGTTCAGATCAATGGGTCGGCTCCAACTGAGGATCGGCTACAGGCTTCCGGCGATGGATTTTGGGACGCGGATTGTTACGCAATTCTTAGCTGCTGCAGCCGTTGCGGTGGTTTGGCAGTCGCAAGACGTGAGGATTGCAAGCAACGCTCAACTCCATCTCCATATCTTTTCATCTTTGATGATGCTTCAGGCGGCCGCTTAGGTTTGTATATATAGCACTACACAGAGTTAACTCTTTGTTTTTATTGGGGTAATTAAAAAACCTCTTTGTTTTTCATTCAAGTTGTACATGCTTGAAGTTGTCAACAATGCTCAGATACACAGCATTTTCCCCGCTTACATTCAGACATCATGGTTGGAATTCAAGGTTGCCTTTAAGGGATAGAATGTACATAAGTTTTTCCTTGAAAAAAAAGGGAAAGTGACCTCTATTCATTCAAGTTTAACTCATGAAGTTGTCAATAGAGCTCATAGAAGTAAGTATGAGTGTGTGAGGCATAGCCAAATCCCTATATTAGCTCCTAAGGTAGGATTCAACGTTTGAATGGAATGCAAATCAAGGGTAATTATCTTAAGAGAGAAGGAAATGCAGGCACAATCCTCAACAAGCCATAAAGGAATAAGATCTCTCATGTGCCTGTGGATGAATTAAAGGGTATCTTTTGGATCAATCAAATGGGAACATGGATTTTTCCATTTTCTATGCAAGACAAAGTGGAGATGAAATACTCAACCACCAAAAGGAGGCCCAAGTTTTGGCCCTAACTCTTGGGTAACCCATTTATCTTCTCTATTGACCATCAAGCATTGCTCCGTCTAATGAATAAGCCAATCATGAAGCCAAGGTTTATTAGATGAATGACATTCTTGTAGGATTTCAATTCCAAGGTCATCATTTGTCTCATTGTGGTCTCAATCACTTGTCTCACACTAAGACAAGAAATCCAAAGAAGGATTAGATGATGGTTTATGCAATGCAAGATTGTTCGCTATGTTGATGTACAAGTAAAAGCATGAAGAGATCAGGTAGTACCTCTCCATAGCCACATTCCCCCAAGAGATCATGCAGTATGATGAAAAGCATGAAGAGATCACGTGGTATCTCCCCATAGCCACACTCCCCCATAGATGAATAGAGAAGGATTTTCTCAAATGCTTCCAATTGCATGATCCACTTGTATAGAAAGGGGGGAATATGATCCTTCAACAATGCGTCTTTCCACATGAAAGAAATTTATAACATACCACACAAGGGTGAACCATCAAGCTGAAGCCACGAAGCTCAAAACAAATCTTAAAAAAACCCTTGATGAACGTCAGAATGATTGGGACCACAAGCTCCACAAAACACTATGGGCCTACCAAGCAATATGACAAAGCACACTCTATGCTTCACAAATGAAGAGAAATTTGCTATCAGTAGCTTTCATAACTAACCTTGACCATGAGGTGAGGTTCAACAAGACACGAGCAAAAATTCTGGATAGTGCAGGCAATCTTGTTGGCACAAGAGTAAGGAGGAACAACCTGTATGAGCTAAGTGCTCTTATAACCATCGCTGGAGTGGGCACAAGCAAACTTTGGCATGAAAGATTCGGCCACATCAGATTTGCAGTGCTGAAGGAGATGCAGAAGCAAGGTATGGTTGCTCACTTACCTGTAGTCATAGAAATCAAAGAACCATGTGAAGCTTGCATGATGGGAAAGCAGCAGAGAAAGGAATTCCCACAAGAAAGCAAGAATAGAGCAAACGCTCCTCTAGAGTTGGTGCATGTTGACTTGTGCGGTAAGATGCTACCGGCCTTGGGGGGATCTTCCTATTTTTTATTGATTGTCGACAACTATAGTAGGAAGATGTGGGTGTACTTTCTTTGCGAAAAGGCTTAAGCTTTTGGTAAATTTAAAGAATGGCTACAGCTTGTTGAAAATGAAACAGGGAGAAAAGTGAAGAAAATCAGATCGGATGGTGGTGGTGAGTTTGTTTTTACAGAGTTTGGAGGTTTTTGCAAGAGCAAAGGGATCAAGCGACAAACGACAACACCACATACGCCTCAACAAAATTCGGTTGTTGAATGCCGAATGCGAACCACGGTGGAGATGGGGACGTGTATGTTGAAAGGTCCTAGACTGCCAAACCACTTTTGGGCTAAGGCTATCAATACTGCGGTTTACATCCTTAATCGCAGCTATACAAAGGCACTCAAAGGTAAAACACCACATGAGGCTTACAGCGATAAGAAGCCATCTTTCTCCCACTTCAGAATGTTTAGGTGTGAATGCTATATGTGCATGTACCAGACAAAGACAGAAACAAGCTAAAACAAAAAAGCACCAAATGTATCTTCTTAGGCTATTGTGATGAGAAGAAAGCCTATAATTTGTATGACCAAGAGGCAAAGAAGATCATAGCGAGCGACGATGTGGTGTTTAGGGGGAAGCCACATGCAGTGGAGGCAGAGAAGAGCTCTTCCACTTTATCATCTAGGGAAGAGGTAATTCACTATGGACTTGTCCCAAGAGCTCTAAAGGAGGAGGAAATATCAGATGATAAAGGTATAAGTCACCAACCTGTTGTTACACCACCAAAAAAGCCATTGCCGTGATGGGTAGGTAAGGTAGCTCTACGACCATGATAACTAGATGCCTATGTCTGTTGAGCAGCATGCAGATGGACCATGCAGATGGACCAAGGCACGGTCTCAGAGAATTGAGGAGCAAAGGAGGGCTTCTGCTCATATAGTCAATATGGCCTTGATGGCTGAGATTATTGCAGAAGTAAAGGAGCCTATGAGTTTGGAGGAAGGACTTGCAAACCAAGATTGGAAAATGTTATGCAAGTAGAATATGACAGCATCATGAAGAATGAAACTTGGGATCTGGTAGATCGACCACCTAACAGAAAGGTTATTGGCACCAAGTGGGTTTGGAAGGTAAAGTACAAGGTCGATGGGACTTTGGAAAAGTACAAAGCTAGATTGGTTGCACAAGGATTTTTGCAGGCTGAAGGGTTTGATGTTCAGGAATATTTCACTTCGACTGCCAAAATGACCACTATTTGCACAATACTATCGGTGGCTGCTCATAAAAAATGGCCAGTTTATCAAATGGATGTTAAATCAGCATTCTTGAATGGTGACCTCAAGGAGGAGGTGTACATGGCTCAGCCACCTAGGTTTGAGGCCCCCCATTCTGAGAATAAGTTATGTAAGCTGAAGAAGGCTATGTATGGGCTGAAACAGGCCCCAAGAGCATGGTACCAATGGATAGACAAATTCTTTCATAAATTAAACTTCAAAAGATGTGCCTCAGATGCTAACTTGTATGTGTACAACAAGAAAGGTGGAAAAACTACTATTATTGTTCTATATGTGGATGATCTCCTTATTACAGGTGACTATGAAGACATGATCTAGCAGACTAGAAAGGCATTGAGCATAGAGTTTGAGATGACAGACAGGCTTGATGCACTACTATTTGGGGATTGAAGTCTGGCAAGAGCCAAGCAAGATCATCTCTCAGAAAAAATATGCAAGGAAGATCTTGACGCATTTGGTATGTCCGAGTGCAATTAGATAGCTACACCTACGGAGGTAAATGTGAGGTTGTCTATGGAGGATGCCTCACTACCAACAAAAATCGAGAGGTACAGGAAGTTGGTCAGCAATCTCATCTATCTGTGCAACTCCAGACCGGATATTAGTTTTGCTATTGGCATTTTGAGCAGGTTCTCCAATAAGCCCCGGGAGAATCATTGGAATGCAGGGATGTAGGTGCTCAGGTATGTGAAGGGCACTCTTGATTATGGCATCACCTATAGTATGGGCACTTCCTTGGTTGGCCATTATGACTCAGATTGGGCTGGAGATGTTGATTCTAGGAAATCAACTTCTAGATATTGTTTCTCTTTAGCTTCAGGTATCTTCTCTTGGATCAGTAAGAAACAACCAACAGTGGCATTGTCTTCTACCGAGGATGAGTACAAGGCAGCATGTTTTGCTACATGTGAAGTAGTGTGGCTGAGGAGGATCTTATGGCACATGGGAGTGCAAGAGGATGAGGCAACTGTGCTAAGGTGCGACAATCAAAGTTGCATGGCCATTGCTAAAAATCCAGTGTTTCATGCACGCACAAAACATATAGAGATCTCGGGGAGGTCACTATGTATAAACCCTCTATACCACGTGCGTTCAAGGCATATTTCTAAAATCCCTTATCTGTGTAAAATTTTCATTAATAAAATGTACCCCTTTTCTATACAAATCTGTAAATTTTTTCCAAAACTATTTTAAATAGTCCCTTATGTATATTTATTTCTGTAAATTTTAGAAATAAAAAATATCCTTTTGTTGAACTCACGTGATAGGGTTACATATGATGAGTGACCCCCCCGAGATAGAGATTCAGTATCACTATGTGCATGACTTGATCGAGGACGGGATAGTGGAATTGGTCTACTGTCCAACAGAGCAAAATGGAGCAAATATCTTCACCAAGGCACTCAGGAAGGATTAGCTTCAGGGTCATCTTTAGAGACTCGGCATTGGGCGGAGAAGGTAGTTCACCTACAGGTGAACATTGAGGGGGGGTGTTAGATATGCTCAATGCCCCACCCTCCTAGTAACCATCAGTGGTCCAAGGTGCTCAAGTTGTAAGGCCCCCATATGAGGAGAAGCCATGTGTGAGCTCGGGACACTAGATGGAGCCTCCTAGTCCATTGTATCAAATCAGTTCAGATCAGATTAGATCTTCCAGCTAGTAGCCCTTCACCTAGTTTCTATCTAGATCGCCATCTAAGCTCCACTGTGGGAGCGCACGGGTGGATGGAGCCATCATCTGTACTACATCAGTATTGAAGGAAAAGTTTGTTCCTCTCCAGTGTGCTGTATACTCTCTATTCTTTGTTCAGTTTTTGTTCTGGTGTGCCGTGTAATTTAACATCACTGTCCTTTACATGCTTTGTAGAATGGGATGTAATCAACTCGTTTCCTAGGTCTAGGGTAGAATCAAGTTGTATGTTATGGCTCATGATGACAAAAACATATAAAATTTCTCCTCTAAGTTGCAATTTTTGCATTACTTTGCTTGCATTAGTGGTTGGGTCGACAATATGAGCTTGATATTGCTTTTTATAGGCATTCAATAATGAGGAAGATGCCATCCTCCATATGCTATGATTTTAGGCAATTGAACATGCTCTTAATTAAGGGACTTATGCACACAAATTAGGATGTTTTCTAGCAACCTTGGACAAGGTGACAATGATGTGGTATGCTTGCCCTTGGCTAGGCATTTTAAGTCATGGAAAAAATTAATAGTGGAATTTCTTCAACCTTTCCCTACTAATGAGGACATAGGGGTCAACATGATAGAGCTCAAACTCATAGGGATCCCTATAAAGTCTAATGAGGAGATCATGGCTAGAGATTTTTTATAGTCTTCATTGGATCATAACAATCGAATACCCAAGAGAGATTAAACAATGTAGAAACATATGTTAGACCTCACTAGTCAAGACTAAGACACTCTTAGGTAGAGGTGGCTAACATATTTGTAGCCCATGTCAATAGCAAGGTTTGGTCTTCCCACAACACATTGAATGGGTAAAAGTATTGTAATGGTACCTAAGAAGATTAAAAATAGAAAGGTATACCTACAGTATCATAAGCATTGTTATGACACCCAAAGAGAGTAAAGAGCTAAGATCTTGTGTAAACCGTTCAGCGCTTATCATTGAGGACATGCACATGGTGATATAGTGGTGCTATATTTCATCAAACTTGTCAAGGATAAAGAGAGCCCAATAAATGTAGAAATGGAGGAGGAAGGAGTAATCAAGCACTATCCTCCCTTTCTTACAAGGCATAGAAGTCAAAGGCATTTCTCAGCTTCTTCCTCTATCGTTGGATTTCTATCTAATGCGGATCTTGGTGATGCACTCATTTTTCTCAAAGAGATTCGGAGTATTCAATGATCATTAAATTTTCTTGTTTCTTTAAAGATTTGACAAGTGCCTCAATTGACTTGATTATCTCCAATTTGTACCTGACTTCTTAAGATATTTTTGCATCATACTCCCAAGGTACTTAATAGAAGGCTTTTGAGCCTTTCATTTCATCTATGTCAAGTGCTTTATATTTTTTGTGAGAACATGTCTAGTTTCTTTCATGTTGAGAGAGCACGCTCAACATCATGTGATTATATGTGCATAGCACTAACCCAATAAAGTGCTATAAAGGAAAGGGTTAGATGGCCTAACCCTAACCCTAAATGGGTTTGTATATATTCTACATTTTCAACTAAATCTAGTGTGTACAATTAGTCATTTGTGGTGTACTCTCTAGTGGCTGTGCCCTCTCTCCTCATCTCCACTCTTCTCCTCTTCCCTGTTCATATTTGGTCATGGTATCAGAGCATGGTTCTGCCTTCTGCTAAGGCGCCATCTTTCTTGTGAGAGTGTGAGAGAGAGATCGAGAGATTGAGTGTTTTCATCCGTTGATGAAAGAGAAGTTTCCATTAGAGAATTCCATTCACTCTTGTGAGAGCTAGATCAATTTCTTTGAGTGAGAGAGAGAGAGATATATAAATTTAAATCATTGCTTAGAGAGAGATTCTTGGGTGTGAGTGATCCTCGTGAGAGATTCATGTGTGAGAGAGGATCCATTCCTTGTGAGACTTTCGTGTTATTGTGAGAGAGAGTCCCATGTTTTTCTTCTTTCTATGAGAGAGACCTAAGGAGAGATCTCTACTCTCCTATCTTTCTTTGAAGGAGAGTACTTCATGTGAAGATAGTGGGAGAGAAGGAAGGAGTCTCACTTGCAGCTTTCTCACATACACAATGGGGGAATACACACAAAGGTGGAGGCTGAAAATAGTTTTCCTCTTCTTAGTTGTGTAAGACAAAAGAACTCTAGTACAAAGAAATAGAAGAACCCTATATGTGGGTCTCAAACCAAACTCAGCTAACTAAGGTGGCATACTAATTGAGCCATGAACTAGAGTTCATAAGGATAGCTGTCATCCAGCTAGGGGCGGTGTACCAACTACATCTGTAGCTAACAAGTCGATGACATAAATGCATAACGGTCACCCTGGCATATCACAAGTGGAGCTCGATATCTCAACACTCCCCCTCGAGCTCAATCCCAATTCCTACACACCAAGCAGGTCTCTGAACTTGCGTGGATTCTCTACGCCCAATGCCTTCATGAGGCTGCTCCATAAAGACCTCTTCTTGCAAATCACCATGCAAGAAGGCATTCTTTACATGCATCTGATGTAAAGACCATCCCTTTGATGCAGCCATAGCAATGAATGCTCTTATGGTTGCCATCCTTGCAACCAGACTGAATGTTTCTTCATAATCAATGCCATATGTCTATGCATACCCCTTGACAACTAATCTTGCCTTGTATCTATTCACAGAACCATCTGCATTGTGCTTCACCTTGTAAACCCACTTACAGCCAATCGCATTCTTGTCTTTAGGCAAAGGCACCAATTCCCATGTAGCATTTGCTTCCAAGGCATCCATTTCTTCATCCATGGCTTTCTCCCATTTTTCTTTTCCTATGGCTTGCTCAAAAGAAGTGGGTTCTGGTTCCTGTATCACTTTGACCATATAGGCATAGTGAATGGCTGTAAATCCATCATATTTCAGCCTATCCATAGGATACCTAACTCTGGTAGACCTGCGCAAAATAGGCTCACTTCTAGGTGCTCTCAAAACATCCCTAGTCTTCCTTACTCCAGGTGTAACAATAGAAGGAATACCCAACTCATCATCAATGCTCTGTTCTAAGCCACTGGATTCACCATCCACATAAGAGTGACCTACATTCACATCAAACATGGGCTGATCTACCTTCTCTTTTCCTTTTTGTGATACCTACATACCACTATCTGTGTTACTTTGAGGAGATTCTCCTGATCTCAATCTGCCTATCCATGGTGAAGTATGTGAACCTTTGCTAGAGGACACGACGGGTCCACTAATATTTTGTGATTACTGCTGTGAATTCTGTGCAGCATTACCATTTTGTGCATCTGCATCATGAATCACATTTACTGGTTTATACCAGCTGCTCATCTCATCAAAAACAACATCTCTACTCACTGTAAACTTACGAGTAGCATCTATACCCTTTTTGCTGTGTGTAGAGAATAACCAATAAAGATGCACTTCTCAGCTTTTGGATCCAACTTGGACCTCAACTCATCTGGCACATGAACATAGGCAATGTAACAAAAAATTTTCAAATGAGAAATATCTGGTTTTCTACCAGTATACATCTCCTGTGGCATCATGCCATGTATTGTTGTAGTGGGTAAACTGTTGTAGCAACTGCTTCAGCCCAATAGTAATCTGGTAGGTCTTTTTCATTTAGCATGGCCCGAGATACCTCTCCAATATGCTTGTTTTTCCTTTCTGCAAGTCCGTTTTGCTGTGGGGTATGACTGCATGAATATTGCTGCTTTATGCCATGCTCTTGTAGGAACCTTGCAAACTCATTTGAGGGGTACTCTCCCCCTCCATCTGGCCTTAGGCATTTTATTTGCAGGCCCGTTTCTTTTTCAACCATAGCTTTAAAAGCTTTGAAATTCCCAAACACTTCACTTTTCTTTTTCATAAAATGCACCCAAACTTTTCTGGCAACACATAGATTGGAAAATGTAATGGGCCAGGAGTTGAGAGAGTTATAGCCACTCTAGGCAGACAAATGCCTAAAAGTACGGGAGAAGTACAGACAACTAGGTAGATGATATATATAGTCACATGTCACCAATCCCAACCGCAAGAACGTATGCCTGATGATATACTCACATCTCAAACTAGTCAATCTGTAGATGTGCGACCTCACAGTAGTGGTGTGGCCTTATTCACACAGACGAAAGCCTGCTCTATAAAGTATATGGAGAGTGGACAATGTAGTGACATGTCTCATTCACAATTGCATGCGTGTCCATAACAAAGATATTTGGAAGAGTCATTTAGACAACAACATATAGAGAAAGTGCAACAAGATGTTTTTGAGGCCATTTATCGCACTGGTTACCCACTAAGCATGGTTCAAAATCCGCATTGGAAAAGAGCCATGGCATCTGTAGCAAAGTTGGGTCCAAGCTTTATGTTTCCCAGTTACAATGCTATCCGTAACAACTACTTGGATGCATACTTTGAGAGGATGAAACTAGACGGAGCAAGTAGTATACAATGGTATTGAGGGAACAGGATGTACCATTATTAGTGATGGGTTCACCAAGAGGCTCTAATCAATATCATGGTCATGTGACATTTACGGGAGAGACTTTTCATCAATCCATTGACACAAGTGGTAATGAAAAGACAGGTGAATACATTGCTGAACAATTGGAGGCTGTAATTTTGGATGTTGGGGAGTATAATATTGTACATATAATCATCAACAATGCTAAGAACTATAGAAAAGATGGAAAAATTATAAATAAAAAATATCCAACCATTTGGACATTGCCATGCTCTTGCCATTGCCTTGACCTTGTGCTTGAGGATTGGTATAAATAAGAGGAGACTCTGTGGTTCAAAGCCACTGTAGATGAAGGACAAAGATTGGTGTTGTGCTACCTCAACCACGAGAGATTGTCGGGCATATTCAGAAACCACCAACCTGCTGAACATCCACTAGAGTTTTTGAAACCTGGTGAAACACATTTTGGAATAAACTATATAATGTTGGACCATTTGCTCAAGCTACATGGAGTTGTAATGGAGATATTATTCAGTGTAGAAGCCTTGTAGAAGCTAGCGATTGGATAGTGGATTCAACGTCACAAAACACTCATACTGAATTCATAGAGATGAAGAAAATGGCTCACACTACTAGATTTTGGAAGAGAACAACTGATGCAGCCAATGCAATAAGGCCAGTATGGTTTGCCATTAACACCTATTTCATTAATTTTGGACTTTTTGTGTTGTTTTTGGACGAAGCCCAAAAATCCTTCCCAAATGAAAACTTTACTTTGTGAAAATATCCTTCCCAAATCAAAATTTTACTTTCTGAAAATATTATTCCCAAATCAAAAGTTCACTTTGTGGCACTATCATATTCACATAAAAATATTGTTTTTTCAATCTATACTTTTGCACCAACATGCAAGAATTTGAAATAATCCTATATTAGAAATTCTAGCTATATCTAAGTTATTTGTTAATTTAATTATTTTTAATATTTTTCCTTGACGTGATAAATTTATAAATCCATGAAAGGAGACTTAAATATTTCATAAAAATAACATTGTCACTCACAATATGCACAAAATTTTTAAAACTTTTAATAAATAGAAAAAAGACATGATGCCATAAGACCCAAGTTTTGTATTGAACCAAAGATGTATAATGGCAATTATAGCTATTATTATATGATTACATTGAGAGATGTTGCTCTCAGCTGGAGTCTTTATATCCAAAATGATATAGATTGAACATATGTTTACAATTTAAATTGTTGCTCTTAAAGAGCCTCAATTCGTGCCATCTGCATAATTTGACTCCCCATTGTCTTATTGCTCAATGTCATGGCAGTCCCTTGCTAGGTGCCATCTACATAATTTGACTCCCACTTGTATTGCCAAGCCTTGCCCCTTGGGTGCATTGACTCCCCATTATCTTATTGCTCAATGCGATAGTCCCTTGCCAGGTGCCATCTGCATTAACTCCCTATTGTCTTGCCAAGCCTTGACCCTTGGGTGACATCCAGTGCAAAATACAGGTGCCGTCTGTATTAACTCCCACAAGTTATCTTGCCAAGCCTTGCCCCTTGGGTGCATTGAGTCCCCATTGTCTTATTGCTCGATGTGATAGTCCCTTGCTAGGTGCCATCTGCATTAACTCCCTATTGTCTTGGCAAGCCTTGACCCTTGGGTGACATCCAGTGCATATTTTGACTCTCATTTGACATAGGAGGTGATGACTCTGATTATAATTGTCTTGGATTGGCTTCTTGCCTAGTACCCAAATAAAATCTTTCAATGGACTTCAATACAAAGCTTTAATCATGGACATTCTTCATTTGCACTATCTCCTTCTACTTCCTCCATGGCGAGCATCCTTAAAAATTCATGTATATGCAAAATAGTTTGCTGTGGTATTTTTATTTTTCCTTTTACCTCATATCCCATGCGCTTCTTTGATTTCTTTGCCCTTGAATGCCAAGACACTATGATTGTCTCTGTCGAAACTTGAGAGACCGCTTCATCATTTGGGACCCACTCCTTCATTATTATACAATTAGTATACAATGTGTTGTTATCCATATTCTCCTTCCTACCCTTTGGCTCATACCATACCGCTGTAAATGTTGTAGCTCTCCCTTGGTCATCTCTTTGCACATCAACTACTTTTGCAACCCAAAACTTCACATTCTCATATTCATCCATCTGATGGCCGAACCACAACAAAACAATCGACCTCTATATCTACTTGTGGCATAAACTCTCTCTTCTTCGGTCCACAATATGGATGTGGGAGTAATGATACAAATTCATTTTCAAAGATTGGAGCTGGGCGCAAATCGTTATGAGCATTTGGCCAAAACATATTGCATTCTTCCTTGACATCCTTTGAGACTCGCATTCTCTCAAGGTCCTTTATTAAATTTCATGTCTTGTTAATTACAGTGGTAGTGTGTTCTCTCCAAGTAGGCTTCGAATCAGGATATCTCCGGAGCATTTCCTCTTTGTATGTAATAAATGCTTTTAATCCTTCTATTTCACAGTTAGACCTCTCATTGAATTCTTGTATAGGAGCCCATATTGGATACCTTTCCTTGCTCGGAATTAAAGTTAAGAGACTGTAAGGTTCTTCAGGTTCCCATTTTGTATCATGAGAATACTGTTGCCATTGCAGTACGGGTTTTTCATCTTAAAAAAAAAACGAAAGTAGTGTGGATTGGTATGACCTGTCAATGCATCACCACCCATTTGTATGAAAGGTGGAATGAAGCTCTTCCAATCATACATTCTTTCGAGCCTCTCACATACTGTACTTTCCTTGCGACCACCAACTTGCCTGCCACATCTTCTTACCAAGTCATCTATTGTCTCCACATCCTTGCATTTAAGCTCCCTTGAGACTATGCTAAAAACCTGATCGATATCCTCATGTATATGCCCAACATACAAAAACCCACATTCGACCTCATTGCAGATTCGATGAGCAACTAGCATGGAGTAGAATGCAAACATGAGTACATTCTTATTTTCTCACCAGCAATTATTAGCTTGTATTCTCAAAGTTGGTGGTAGGCAACCTTTTTCTGCATGTACATTGCGAATTGCCTTCATAATAGATGTTACAACTTGATTGCTATCATGTAGATGCAAGGAATCAATCCATATATCTGCAAAGAACTTAATTCCATGCACTAACACTCCACATAGATGTGTCTTTAGAAAGTGCTTTCCTTGTAATTTAGGTGGAGTGGCAACAAAATGAGGCAATGTTGTTGTATTCTGATCCATGCCATCTATAATAAGGCACATGTAGTCATCGGGATGCGAAATAGCTTGCTCCTTCCAAAATGCATATTTTTGTCTGGAATGTTGAATAAGGTCATGATGAGATTTTTGGTTTTTTTTGTATAATTCCCTTTGATTTGGACATGTTGCACTCTTAATCATTCGCTTTAAATCATCACAAACATTGCACTTTGACATTTTTTGCCTCCTTGGGATTTTAACATATCCAAAGTTCTTCTTCCAAAGAGTATACAAAGTATGAGAAGAAGCTACGGCATCCCTTCTTTGCCTTTGCTTTTCTGCAATAGAGTCAAATAATTCGAGCTTTGTCAAGCCCATTGGAAGGTGCATTTCAGTGATCGCGTCACCGTTAGGGAGTTTGGTAGATATATGGGGTTGAGGTAAAGCATTTTCATGTATGAAGTCTTGCAAAATTGCTGCTGCCCTGACAGTTGAGATTCTTGATTTGGACCTTCCTCTATTACCGTGAATGCTAAATTTGTTGCCGCCCTTTGCCTTGGTGACTAAATCCCAATATGTACCATGGGATAATCCAGTAATATTGCAATATGCCTTATTGCAAATCCTTTTTCCATTTACGAGAGGTTTTACCTTTTGTCTTGAACTTAGCCTTTTATTGCCATTCTGAAGAAAGCAAGAGAGACTTATGAGAAGGTATTCATTTCTTTTGCTTCCTCTTCTTTGCCACATGTGTCCTCTACATTCCTTGATGTTTGCAAGATCAATGAAGTGCATACATCTTCGCTTGCAACATAGATATCCCAATGCATTTAACATGTTCTCCTCCTTCATTACTCTCTTCCTCTTTGGTTGCTTTTGTGGATCTGCATGGATTCGCTTTCTCTTCATGCATATGTATGACCGTTTTCGTTCCTTGTGCACATTGTTATCTATATTTATGCACTTCTTCTCCTCACATTTGTTTGTAACCAAGCATCCATGATTGGTCATTGCATCCTTGGCCATATCACAATCCTAAGAGAACATCACTCATTGGGACATCTTGCATGGCTGTCACAAATCCACAAGCTTGATTGACACCAGGTTTGTTAATATGCATGAACTCATCCACACTTGACAAGACATCGCTATTGAAACCTTTGCCCTTCTCACTGTGCAAGAATTCATCCACCCCAGATAAGGCTTCACTTCTAAAATCATTTTGTTTCTCGGAACCAATGAACTCATCCACTCCAGATATAAGATGTCACTTCTATAATTGAGTATATTGAAATCATCCACATTTGAAGTGATAGAGCCTGGCACATGGGCATGCTTTTTAAATCCTTTGATATTGTAGTACACCTTGTCTTTATCATTGAAAATCACATGCCTCTTTCTCATGTTTAAAAATTGCATGCTCCATCTCATATTCTTGCCTACCTCATAGTAGGGATCACATAAGGATGTTATGTTATCAACCATACCATCATCAGTGACTTTTAAAATCCTCATCTATGCAAATGACCATTGCTCCACTTGTTCAAATCCCAATACTTCACCTTCTGCTACAGTCTTATTTGCAAATGATCTCATTTGTAAAATGTCCCCTATAGTAAAATCCAAGGTGGTGCACTTTGTATTCTTGATAATGTCTGTTGCATAAGTCTCATCTTTGTCCCATGCTATAAATGATTTGTTGGATGTATTGTATGGCATAACATCTCCAAGTGTTTCCATATCTCCACATTTATACTTTAGCTCAACATGTGCGCTAAGAATCTTTGATACAGTAACTGCCACCTTATCTTCGCCAAGTCTTCGAAAGTGGCAAACTGAATTGGGATCACTATCATGGATTGTAGCAATTGCAGCTACTTCTCTTTTGCTACATAAAATTGCATCCATCCCTGGAACAAAATCTATAGCCATCTCCTTTGTGAGAGTCCTTCGCAAGCAAGCTACAGTAGCAACAATTACATAAATATTAGTCTCTTTTTAATAATCTACTCATTTATTATAATTTCTAACTAGTACTTAATTTATTGGTGGGAGAAGTTATCCAATCAAGTACTCATCAGATGGACACACCAAATTATCCTTTGCATGGTCGATCGAGCATTAAATACTATTTTTGCTCTAGTGTCATGCACATCCATAAAAAAGCACGCTACTAGGTATGTTATCCAATCAAGCACTTATGGGATGGGCGTGCCACTTTGCATGTAAGTCAATTCCACCTAGTTGAAGGTGTGTGCAAAGTATTGTGCCCATCGGATATGCTTTGCATTGTAGATCAAGCATAAAACACTGTTTTTGCCTTAGTGTCATGCACAACCATGAAAAAACATGGACCTAAGTGTGTTAATCAAACAAGTACTTATCAGATGGGGGCTCCAATTTGCACGCAAGTCCGTTTCAACTACGTTGAGATGCATGCAAAGTATTGTCACCATCGGATATGCTTTGCATGGTCGATTATGCATTATACAACGTTCTTCCCGTAGTGATATGCACATCTGCAAAAAAACACACCCTTAGGTATGTTATCCGACCAAGTACTTATCGGATGGGTGTGCCTCTTTGACAAAATTTCAATACCACCTAGGTTAAGGCGTAGGCAAAGTATTTTTCCCATCGGATATGCTTTGCATGGTCTATCGAGCATTAAATACCATTTTTGCCTTAGTGTCATGCACATCTGTAAAAAAAACATGCTGCTAGGTGTGTTATCCGATCAAGTACTTATGCGATGGGAATGCCACTTTGCATGTAAGTCAATTCCACCTAGTTGAAGGTGTGTGCAAAGTATTGTGCCCATCGGATATGCTTTGCATTGTGGATCAAGCATAAAACACCATTTTTGCCTTAGTGTCATGCACAACCATATAAAAACATAGCCCTAGGTGTGTTATTCAAACAAGTACTTATCGGATGGGGGCTCCACTTTTCACGCAAGTCCGTTTCAAGTACGTTGAGGTGTATGCAAAGTATTGTCACCATCTAATATGCTTTGCATGGTCGATCACACATTATACACCATTTTTTCTCGAGTGATATGCACATCCGCAAAAAAACACGCCCTTAGGTGTGTTATCTGACCAAGTACTTATCGGATGGGTGTGCCTCTTTGAGAACATTTTAATACCACCTAGGTTGAGGCGTACGAAAAGTTTTGTGCCCATCGGATATCCTTTGCATGATCGATCGAGCAATAAATACTATTTTTGCTCTAGTGTCATGCACATCTGTAAAAAAACACACTGCTAGCTATGTTATCCGATCAAGCACTTATGGGATGGGAGTGCCACTTTGCATGTAAGTCAATTCCACCTAGTTGAAGGTGTGCGCAAAGTATTTTGGCCATCGGATATGCTTTGCATTGTCGATCAAGCATAAAACACCATTTTTGCCCTAGTGTCATGCACAACCATGAAAAAACACGGTCCTAAGTGTGTTAATAAAACAAGTACTTATCAGATGGGGGCTCCACTTTGCATGCAAGTCCCTTTCAACTATGTTGAGGTGTGTGCAAAGTATTGTCACCATCGGATATGATTTGCATGGTCAATCACGCATTATACACCGTTTTTTCCCTAGTGATATGCACATCCGCAAAAAACATGCCCTTAGGTGTGTTATCTAACCAAGTACTTATCGGATGGGTGTGCCTCTTTGAGAACATTTCAATACCACCTAGCTTGCGGTGTAGGAAAAGTGTTGTGCCCATCGGATATCCTTTGCATGGTCGATCGAGCATTAAATACTATTTTTGCTCTAGTGTCATGCACATCTGTTAAAAAAACACGCTGCTAGGTATGTTATCCAATCAAGCACTTATGAGATGGGTGTGCCACTTTGCATGTAAGTCAATTCCACTAGTTGCAGGTCTGTGCAAAGTATTGCACCCATCGGATATGCTTTGCATTGTCAATCAAGCATAAAACACGGTTTTTGCCTTAGTGTCATGCGCAACCATGAAAAAACACGGTCCTAAGTGTGTTAATCAAACAAGTACTTATTAGATGGGGGCACCAGTTTGCACGCAAGTCCGTTTCAACTATGTTGAGATGTGTGAAAAGTATTTTCACCATCGGCGGATATGCTCTGCATGGTCGATTACACATTATACTTTGAGATTGATGCTAGAAGAGCAAGATATTCCCAGGTCCATACATTATCAAAAAAACAACTATGGAAGTCCTGCAAAAAGTGGGAGTCTCTTGCTTACCATGATAGAGAATTTGCTACCGGTAGGTTGGGAGGTCACCTTGTGCAGGATGGGATATTTATTTGAGGATCTCCTCAGAAAAGGCAACTCCACAAATATTCTTGAAAATAAGCATTTCATGGCTTATTTTCAGCTTCAAGCAGATTTAACCACAAGCTATGAAAAAGAGATAGACCACAAGGACACTGATGACATGGATGATTACCTTGAAGATCATAATGTCCTAGTTGATGATGATGAAAAGATGGACTTACATGACCCGTTCAGAGAGAGGTTGGTGGATGAAGACAAACATGATGATGCCTTGTTTGATAATTATGGCTCGTAGGGTTATGAAAAAAGGCCACTACGACAATACTTAGCGGTATGAACTCTCTATTTCTCAACTAAATACAATTTTTTAAATAAGATTTAAATTTAAAGATAATGAATCTAATCTCTCATATTTGTTTACAGGCAATAGAGGGAGAAGAAATGGATGAAGTCAATATGGAGGCAATCCCTTCTACTTCAACAATGCAACCACCTCTAAATTTGATTGAAGAATCCCATGAGCACAAGAGCTTTAAAGACACCATGGAAAAGCAGAATGACCCCAAACATAGAATACAAGCTATGGCAGAGACCCATTCTGCAAATTTAGCTACATTGAATAAAATGGAGAGCTCATTTGAAGTTAGGATCATTTTGAAATGAGAACCTCAATATTTGAGCTTTGGTAGAGAGGAGGTTTCAATCCTCTCCAATCCTTTAAAAGAGGTTAATGACAATGCTATGTTGGCCATTCTCAGGTAACGTTTGTTTATTTATTGCTACTTCAATGAGCTAACATTTGTTTATTTATTTACAGATATCAGTTTCCTAGTGCAGAATGCAAATCAATTCTATGAGCTAACGTTTGTTTATTTCTTGGTGCAGTGTAGTTATTTCTCAGCTTCCTAGTGCAGTGCAGCGTCGTGTCTACATGCTTGATGCTCTCCTTTCTTAGCTCTCCTCAAAAGACTGTAGAAGATGTTTGTACCTGGTTAAGCCCTTTGAATTTAGATGGGTTCGAGTCATCCTTATGCCTTATCATGAGGCGTAAGTATAAACTCTATCCTTATTTTTACTATTTCTTTGGCAAGTTTGTGTAAAACAATAATCATTTTTATTCTGGTCGTGTAGCTCACATTGGAGTTTGATTGTCTGGGACCTCGAACTCAACCATTTGTGGTTTATGAATTCAATGGAAGGCTATAATGCCAACTCCCCAAGGTAATTATTCTCTCAATATTTTTGATACTTTCTTATTTTGTATCTTATGATCATGACATATTAATATATTTAATATGTCATGATGGATAGTGCTGCATATCGGCTATTATCTACTGTCAAAACAACCACGGAGCAACAAGACCAAGTAGAATTCAAAAGACGTTTGCTAGTGGAGCAAAAAGATGGGCATAGCTGTGGGTGGAGAGTTGCCTACAAGTGCATGTTGTTTCTTAGAGAGATTTTTGATTTGGAGTTACTAGTCAAAATGGAATCATATACAGAAGCCGATCTGCTAGCATTTCAGGCTGAGAGTATTCAGCGTCTAATTGCTACCATTGGGAAACAACCTGAAAATATGACTACATTGCAGCATGTATAAAACCTTATCTTTATACTTGTATGCTTGTTCAAGACTTTAATTGGGATGTGTAAATCTCATAACTTTTTTGTATTTTCCTCCAAGAGGAGAAGAGACCGAGTCTAATGAAAGCATGCTATCTTTATACTTCTATGATTATTTAAACCTTTATTTTTATTTGGGATGTGTAAATCTCATAACTTTTTAAATTTTTCCTCCAAGAGGAGGAGAGACTCACTCTAACGAAAGCATATATAAAATCTTGCTTTTTAAATTTTTGCTCCAAGCGGAGGAGAGATTCACTCTAATGAAAGCAGGTATGAAACCTTATCTGCTTGTTTAAGCCTTTATTTGGGATGTGTACATCGCATAACTTTTTTATATTTTTATAGCAGAAGGAGGATGTAGAAGACATAGCAAGTGAAGAAGAATACGATGTAGGCTACTCTCTCAATAAGATGAGTCATGAAAATATGAATCTATTGGAGCAGATTGGAAGTTCATTCACTGCTATGTTGTTAATTCGACAACAACCTCATTTTTTTGAATTTGGTGAAGAAGAGATTTCAATCCTCTTGAATCCTAAGAAAGAGGTTAATGTCAAAGTCATTACAACCATCCTCAGGTTTGATGTAGCCTTTTCCTTGGCTTTATACTTTGCTTATTTTGATTAAACCCAAGAAGCTAATACTTTTTTTTTAAATATAGTAATGTTATAGCAAATTTTTCGCAAAATATACAAAGCGTTTCATATATGCTCGATCCTTGTATTTCGAAAGTGCTTAGCAACAAAGAAGAAACCATAGAGGATGTTTGCAAGAGGTTGAAGCACGTTCCTATGAATGATGCACGAGTTATTTTTACAGTATATTATGAGAAGTAAGCATCAAACCCTACTTGTTTTTTCTATTGCATTGCTAGAATTGTCTCAAACACAATAATTATTCTTTATTGATAATGCAGCTCACATTGGAGTCTGGTAGTTGTGGACATCTTTGTGAAGAAGTGCTTCTTTGCCAACTCAATGACATCTGTCCATGGCACTGTGTTAGAGTAAGTATAGACTACACTTATTGTCACTTCTTGACATGTAGATTGATATGCAATGCACATATTCATTGTTGTTATATGTTTTGATGTGCAGATCAGCTCGAAAGTTAGTAGGTGCTATCGACACAGTAATGCGGCAATGTGACTTGGCACAACAAATAGAGTATATAACATGTTAGGTATCACATCAAGAGAATAGCCACATCTATAATTGTGGATGGAGGGTGGGCTACAATTGCTTTTTGGTACTTGGTCAAATTTTTGAGATACAAAATAATACAACACTACCAACATATATGGATTTGCATCTCTATGCATTTATAACATGTACCATTCAAGCAATCATTAAGGGAGACATTATGGACCCTCCCACAAGGCAAATAGATGATAATGGCTCAGAGGAGTGCGAAATGAATGCCGTCAAAGAGTCAAAGGGGATAGAAGACCTCAACTCTACAAACATGGCTTCATTGGAAGAATTGGGAAGCTCTTTTAATGTTAGGGTTATGATTCAACATAGACCTCGGTATCTTGAATTTGGGGGAGAGGAGATTTCAATCCTCTCTAGAGCTTCAAATGAGGTCAATAACAATGTTATGATGGCCATTCTCAGGTTTGATACAAACTTTTTCTCTGCTTGATAATTCAATATTTTGATTAAATCTAATCAGCTAATATTCATTTATTTGTTGGTGCAGTATAGTTATCTCACGATTTGGTAGAGCCGTACAAAACCATGTGTATATGTTGGATTCCCTCCTTTCTCCTATACTTAGGGATAGGAGAAAGACGATAGCCGATGTTTGTAAATGGTTACAGCCTTTACATTTACATGGCGTGCGAGTCCTATTTATGGCATATCAAGAGATGTAAGTTCATGGCAACCTTTATTTTCATCTTATACTGGCAACATTATGTTAAATAATAATGGTTCTTAATTATTCGTGTAGGGAACGTTGGAGTTTGGTGGTTTGGGACCTTGAAGACAACTATTGTTGGTTTGTTAACTCAATTGTAGGCTTCCATGGCTCAGTGCAAACGTAAGTATTCTATTAATCTGTTGTTACTTCTATATTATGTACCTTATGTAATAGACACACTAAGTTTTTTTAATATGTCATGATGAGCAGGTCGATTGAGAAGTTGGTATCTGCTATCAGAGAAACAGGACAATACAAAGACTCGGTAGACTTCCAAAAGCATTTAGTAGTAGAGCAGGAAGATGGGCATAGTTGTGGGTGGAGAGTTGCCTACAATTGCATGTTGATTTTCAAAGAAATTTTCTCACTTAAGCCACAGATCTCATCGGAAGACTCTTTGGAGCTCAAATATTCAGAGGAGGATATACAATTGTTTAGGGCTGAAATCATTCGAGACCTACTTGTTGCCATTAGAATACAACGTGTAACTGAAGCAACATCAGAGCTTGCATTTAAGGAAGAGGAGACTGATTCTACTGTGAAAGCACTGCACACTACAAAAGAAGTAGAGACTCAATGTACACCTACAGCACCACAGCCTCCACTGGAAGCATCAGAAGAGTTGCCATGGCCTCCGCTTGCATTTAAGGAAGAGGATACTGAGTCTACTTCGAAAGCACTACATACTACAGAAGAAGAAGAAGTAGAGACTGAGTGTACATCTAGAGCACCACAGCCTCCATTGGAAGCATCAGAAGAGTTTCCACAGTCTCCACTAGAAGCATCAGAAGAGTTGTGATGCATGTATGATGTTGTGTTTGTAGCTTTTGTTGATTACACACCAATTTGTGACTTATTACTTAAGTGGCATTTACTGATGATATTTATATAATTATTTCATGCACACAATTTTATGATATGAATGTGTGATGATGTGATTATTTGGAAATAAATCCTTGTGTGATGAGAATTTTGATATGAATATGTGATGATGTAATATTTGTAATATATTTCTTCATGCACACAATTGTGATATGAATGTGTGATGACGTGATTATTTGGAAATAAATCCTTGTGTGATGAGAATTTTGATATGAATATGTGATGATGTAATATTTGTAATATATTTCACTCGCAAGTATTAATTCCCAATGCTCCACTCACTTAAAGTACAACATTTCCATTGCTCTGCAAAATTTTATTTAGTTGGACAGTCTCCACTCACTTAAAGTAGAGCATTCCCAATGCTTCTCTCACTTTATTCCAACCCTTATCCTTATCATAGCGAACACATCGTGCCTTAGTGCACTTGTATTCTTCCATCCTAGTCTCCACTCACTTAAAGTAGAGCATTCCCAATGCTTCTCTCGCTTTATTCCAACCCTTATCCTTATCATAGCGAACACATCGTGACTTAGTGCACTTGTATTCTTCCATCCTAGTCCTTCCACAAATGCTCTCATATTTCTTACATCCTATTCGTCTTTCACTTTACATCTTCCCTCACTTTCTATCCCTTCAAGACACTCTCTTATTTCTTACATCCTAGTCCTTCTAATTACGTCTTATCGCTCTCTCTCTCTCTCACTTGTAATATATTTCACTCGCAAGATGTATCAATTCCCAATGCTCCACTCACTTAAAGTACAGCATTCCCAATGCTCTGCAAAATTTTATTCAGTTGGACAATATCCACTCACTTAAAGTAGAGCATTACCAATGCTTCTCTCACTTTATTCCAACCCTTATCCTTATCATAGTGAACACATCGTGCCTTAGTCCACTTGTATTTTTCCATCCTAGTCCTTCCACAAACACTCTCTTATTTCTTACATCCTAGTCCTTCTCAGTAACTTGTATTCTTCTATCCTAGTCCTTCCACAAACACTCTCTTCTTTCATCCATCCTGATAACTTGTATTCTTCTATCCTAGTTCTTCCACAAACACTCTCTTCTTTCATCCATCCTAGTGCTTCTCATTAACTTGTATTCTTCCATCCTAGTCCTTCCAAAAACACTCTCTTCTTTCTTCCATCATAGTCCATCTCCCTTTCTTTATCATCTCCCCACCCATGGATGTCCTTGGCATTTTCGAAGACGTGGAGTTCAGAATTAACAGTCTCAAAGAATGGATTGCTGACCAAGGAGCATAGAGAGAGGCTAGAATTCGACAAGGTTCTCCTTTGACACACATGGAGAGAGAGGAATTTGATGCACAAAGGCATGCAAAAAGGGAGGAGACTCTCAAGATAGCAGAGAGTGAAAGAATTTTAAGATGTATGATAAAAGCATGACAAGATCTCTTAGACTTCTTAAGTAACCTTTGTTATCGCAGCTCTCGTCATGGGCGATTTGATGCGGATGCTGGGAGAACAATAAGAGCCTCACAGAGAAATTATAAAGAAACAATTTGTGATTGCTTAAATTTCTTCTTTGCATGTAATTATGTTGAGGATACAGCTGTGGAGGCAGTGAAAGATTGGGTTATTGAGAAGATAAGAGAGACCAATGATGAGATCTTCTAGACTTTGGGTGATTAAGAAGATAAGAGAGACTGTATTAAGGTGTTTTTTGACACCATATGGCTTTGAGTTATATGATCTACTTCTTGTACAAATGTGATGTGCTCTTTTTGAAATGTACTCTAGTTTTAATAACATGTCACGCCATTTTTTCTAATTTGATTTTTTAAAATTTTACTTTTTATCTCTTTTAACAATGTGATGTCCTCTCTTTTTAATGTACTCTAGTTTTAATAGCATCTCACGTCATTTTTTCTAATTTAATTTTTTAAAATCTTCCTTTTTGACTCAATGTTTTGTTTTATAAGAGCCTCTTTTTTTAAAATGTTTTACCCAAAATTATCTCACAAAATGAATTTGGACAGTGCACGAGTCCAAAATTAATGAAATGGATGTTCATTCAAAAATTAGACGTGAAAGGTCCAAGTTTGGGCAATGCTTACATGGCTTGGTGGACTGCCGAGCAAGACCTCATAAAGGAAAATAGAAGATCCACAAGTGATGGTGTTGGCTACAGTGCTGACCATCGTGCCACTTGGCAAAAGATGTTTCAAAAGTGATGGAATGATGCTCATAATGACCTTCACTATGCTGGTCATATATAGATCCCCAATGGTGGGAGTATGATCTAGAAACATTCAAACACCTAATGTATCCTTGGCATAATCTCTTGGGATGATTTTTTGAGGATGGATCTAAATATGTTGCTACTGTCAGGGAATTATCCACTTTTTTAAGTAGGGAAGGATTGTTTGCATATACAAGAATACGAGACCTTGCAAAGGGTGTAGGGTTTGTGAATGAATTTGGAGTAATTACAAGTTTGTTCATTTAGTCACAAGAAATGGCTTGAACACAAAAAGATCAGAGAAATTGGTATATGTTTATGCAAATGGTAGAGTTTTGGAGAGTAATGATGGAGATCTAGCCAAGTGGGTTCATTGTGACCTCCCAGGCTCGTTGCATGATACTCCCATTGTTCGACAATTCCAAGTCGCAACCAAAGCAAGCTCTAGCAATGAGGAGGATGAGGATGAGGAAACTTTGTGATGAGCATTCATTCCCAAGATTAAAATACTACGTACACTACTTATTGTGCTTACATTTTGACTTATTAAATATTGTGCTATTTAAAATTTTGTTGATTGATGTCATACTAATTGGAAGTTATGCTAAAGCATTTAGATGGTATTACAATCGTGCTTAGATTTTGACTTATTAAATATTCTGCCATTTAACATTTTGTTGATTGATGTCATACCAATTTTGTTGATTGACGTCATACCAATTGGAAGTAATGCTAAAGCATTTAAATGGTATTACAATTGTTTTATTTCCATGTTCAAACTTGTAAAGTATCATCCAATTGCTTGCAACCTTTATGTACTTGTGTAAGTGATGCTAGCTCTGGACCCAGTGTGTGTAAAAATCCGACATCCATCTCAATAGAGCATGATGTTGTGGATGATCATGGTGCAGATAGAGCATGATGTTGCAGACGATCATGGTGCATATAGATAGATGCTTACTCAAGAGAGAGAAGGAAAAGGTGATTTGCCATACCACGCCTGTTTTAATAGGTATATTACCACATTCACAATCATCCAGCCACATCAGGATGGGGCAAGACAGTTGGATGATTTCTCTCTCTCTCTCTTGGTCTAACAAGCTTGCATGGAGTACTCTCATGTTGGAAGTTAGGACAAAAATGCATTTCAAAGGGTTTAAAAGTTTGTGATGATTATGAAAGCAATTGAATTAATTGCACTCCTTAATTTGAAAAAACTCAATGGCTCCAGAGACGAATGTAGGTCCAACAGCAGCACACAACTACATTACAATGATAGCATGAAATTGTTGGAGATGTGATATCTAATTTTGTAGATAAGTTTTCATATCATCCATTAGACGCATTGTGTCATTTTCATCAACATTGTGTGAATGAAGTTTAGTTAGCAACAAGTCCATTGTCATCCATTCCTGAGGCTCATTCTGGCACAATTGGAGTTTACAATCCCACAGTAGCTTTATTACATGCCTTGAGTATAAATGATCACTTGACAGTGTGGACCTGCACCCCCCAGAAGGAAGTTGGCTATTTCGACAAGTAACTAACCAATAGCATAGCAATTTGACATGCTTGACCATGCGCCATTTGGTTGTGGGTATGCATCATTTCTTGCATAAAGCTCTGCTGCAAACCAACAAAATTGCGACTTTGGAGCAAGCGCTTGAACCTACTTGGGCTTGCTCTCAATTCTATGGAGACACCTTTCCCAATCAATAATGCTCACTCGTATAGATTTTCCATCTGGTGTGAAATTCAGCACATAATTCCTAGCATTCAAATTAGTGTGTTTGAACTCCTACTTGTGCATTGCTTTCATTGCACTAGCAATAGCAATACAAATGACCAGAGCGTTCTTACAAAATAGGCATGCTGACATCTGACTCTGTGTATCATGCCATGCATTGCAAGGTTGCTCGCGGTGGGGGTTGCCTCACCTTGCCCGGTTTGGATAATCATGATACATGGAAGGTAGGAACATGATCATGTCATGTATACCCCCCATTGAAGTATGGACTGATTAACTAAAGATCACTAACGTGTATGTAACCAATTGCATGACACACGGCCCTATGCATTACGGTCATTGCCAACTTTGTGTTCAAAGATTCATGTGCATGTGTAGTATCATGCCTCAACTTATTGCCAGCATAAGGTAGGGTTGGCTTCAAACCTGGCACACCCTCTATCTTAACCCGATACACTTTTCCTTCCACTCCCCCACCCAATTCCTCAAGAATTGTCAATGCAACTAGTGGGAAGTGTACCATTGTAGAGCACATGTCAGCAAACTTTGTGCACATGTTTATTTGTGGCTTGCCATCTTGACTTCTTGTGTCTACTCTTTCTGAGGAACCACTAGCAATCTGGGTATAATATTGCATGGCGACATTCGATAGTCTACCGATGAATGCACCTTTCTCCTTTTGGTTTTTCCTATGAATGGTAGCATGGGATTCTTTCCATTCTATGAGCCACCTATCTAGCTTTGACCTTGCTATGTCTGTCAAGGGCTCTAACTACTTTACCATTTCCCATTGAACAACTAATTCACCCAACACTCAAGGTAGGAAGTTTAATACAGCCTCTTTCTCCTCTATCTACTCCACCTCTCCGTGCCTCATCCAACTTTAGTCGAATTGAGCAAGTTATATTGCTGATCAATGCATTTCATCCAACTTAGACTTGGTATGTGGAATCTCTCTTATTTTCTCCTCACTCAATGTAATAATATGTCAAACACACAACTTGTGGACAAGGTGTTGCAACTCGATTCTCCAATTGTCTCTCTCTCTCCTTGAAGAGGTGGTTGCCATGAGGAAAGCAAAGGTATAGATAGATCTATTTCACACAACAATCATTACATAAGCACTCATGAGGTTCTACTACCACGATGACATGTACATACAAAAACCAACGCATAACAATTAAATCATTCGCACGTCTAGGCCCAATCATAATGCATTATGAACTAATACTCAACTTACAAAAACAAAAGTGAAATAATCAAGAAATAAAATTGATATCTATGCATACATGCTAACATGAATTTCTAACAGACTCATTGTAATGTGGACCCTACAAGCAATAGCACGGCGCATACAAATTGGTCCAAGAAACCCTATTAGGCTATCGAAGGAGGATAGGCTATAAAAGACAAAACATAAAAATATATAACATCAATCACGATTTAATGAACTGAGATTATCTCGATCACCATTGTGTGATCACATATCTTGAACTCATTGGGAAGGTCATCGTCAAGATGAATCTAGTTAGCCAAAGCGAGCTATCATCTGGACAATAATTGGATCTATTGACATCTATGTACAATATATATGAATATATGATAGTAGACCAAAGTGAGGTGAAAAAGCAAGCCTTCACCCCCGGCCTTGATCATGATACTACCTAATTGAATGTCACTCGAGGCAAGATGAATCTAACCATCTGAAGAAAAGGCTAGAAGCTCAATAGAAGCCTGAAGGAGAAGGCAAAAAATAGCAGGATTGCAGGAAACAACAGAAAATAGTGGTGAATTTTGATCAAAGGTGAAAAATAATGCCATGGAGCTTGCCTTTTATAGACCCAACTCAACACACTGACTGGTATGTCACTACACCGATCGGTGTTTTTTGGCCAATGCCATGCTGCATGTTTGGTTAGTGTACACTGACCGGTGTATCACTACAATGACCAGTGTAATCCAATACAACGCCTGGTGTAGGTGTTCACTGATTGGGCTATATGATACCAATCGATGTAGGGATTCACCGATCGATGTTTTTTTCAATGAGCAGTGTTATACTGGTGTTGTGATACATCGAGCGATATTTAGCCGATCAACTAGTGTACATTGACTGATTATTCAAGACACGTTTTTTGTGTTTTGAACGTCCACAAGCATTTTAAATTCAAAAAACACATTCTTTTCTTAAAAAAAGTGTACTAAAAAAATCCCAGGTGGCATGAAAACATTGTTATTTGACGTGTAAATGAACAACTCAGGGCATATAATTTCACCATATGTGAAGCTTTAAGGAATGCATCATGTACTACTTGTTCAGGGTCGCAACAATGAATCCAAGTTGCTGTAGATGAAACAACACGTTTCATGTGTGCCTGTTAGACTTGAATGTATATTCAGCAAATACCTCTTGAATGTATTTTTGAAATATTGGAGGAGCATTGTTAAGATCATATGTCATAACATTAGAAGAAAATACTCCCCATTCAGTGATAAATGCTATTTTGTATTTATCTTTAGGTGCCATTCTTATCTGGTTGTACCCACCAAAACCATCAAGAAACTATAGATTTCATGACCTGCTACAGCATCTAGTAAAGAATCACAAAATGGTAGAGGGAAAGGATAAGTAGTAGTGGCAGCATTGAGCATTCTGTAGTCTACACATATTTTGAGTTTTCCATTAATTTTGGGCACAATCACAATAGGTGAAAGCCATGTAACATGTGTAAGAGGATAAATAAAACCAACTCTCAATAGCTTATCAATTTCCTCTTTAACTTGTTTTGCATAGCTAGGATTCATTCTGTATCTTCCCTGTATCACTGGCACATCATCTTGCCTTAGGTTGATTATGTACTGACAAAAATTGGGGTCTACTTCTTTCATATCACTATAATGTGAGTATAAAGCCAAGCAAAGATATCCTTATACTCTCTCAATAAGTCTTTTAAGCCATCTTGAAAGGTGGGGGAAGACCTATACTTACCAAAACGATCTTGGGGTTGTGGGGGTCTCTAAGTTTCATCTCCTCCAAGTCATTTTGTTGGACTCTAGCACTCTTTTGCATATGTTCTTCAAAGTGAGCTCTAGCCTCTAAGATGGCTTGTGCAGCTGATTTATGAATATCCTCATGTAGCGAGTCATCTGGCTAGGACTGATTGTCACTTTGAAGGCTAGTACTAATAGAATCATGGAATATGCACAATAACATGGAATATGTTCTCATCATTGAAGTGAATCTAGCCTTCAAAATGGTATTAAGAATATAAGAACACAAAAAATATACAGGCTCATGCTTGCTGACTAAAAATAATTCCTATAAAACAATAAAAAGGATGTCCCCTTGAAAATTGAAAACTTGCATTTTCTTCATAATTCATCCAAGCGCTTATGCAAATCTATATAAGCTTCAAAGGATAATATGATTCACATCCCAGCACTTTCAATACAAACACTTATGAAAGCCTATATATGCTTTCAATAACAATATGGCATGGGATATTATTTATCCAACAAATCAATGCCACTATTCAACATAGATTTTTGAGTCTTGTTGAGGCAATCCAACATTCCAAAGATAACAAAGATCAAACATATGAAAGATGCCTCACCTAATCCATGGTAGAATATCAACAAAGCTCAAGCATACCTCTGCGATCAACATGGCTAAACAATGTAAATAATATCAAGGGTTCCACACAAATGAAGAACCATACATACTCATCATTAAATTTTAAAACATTATTGAGTTTTTGTACAATTGTGATAACTTGAGATAATTCATTTGAGAACCTATGTGAATTTGCATATGCTCCATAGCATAATGCGATTCATACTTAAACCATTAGCGAGCACTTATTCAAACTTTCATGCACTCCAAATTATATTATAATTCTCATAAGTTCTTCTATGAACTTGCATACACTTCATAGCATAAGCGTCAAATTGGTCCAAGTACATAATGAAAACTTGCATGTGCTCCTAAATATAATAGGGAGGGAGAGAGAGAGAGAGAGAGAGAGAGAGAGAGAGGCAGAGACAAGGGGAGAGAGAGAGAGAGAGAGAGAGAGAGAGAGAGAGAGAGAGAGGATCAATATAGATATAGATACATCACAATCCATTTGTACATAGCATATACATGCAAGATAGAAATCGATAGCCATTTATATCCCCAACTCCATATAGAAACAATGAGCACGTAGCATATACATGAGTGATATCGATTTATATCCCTAAGTCCATACAGAGATAGTGAGCATTGAGCAAAGATAATAAGTTGTATCAGAATTGATAGTTTGTTTGGACTGAAGGATAATGTGTAATGTCTTGTCATAACAACAACTGCTAGACAACCTTGTTTACTTTGATTGCTCTTACATAATATAACTCTCCTTGTTACTTATTTCATATGCTTGGGGGAAGGAAGTGTCAAGAGAGTGGGAGAGAAGTAAGGAGTCTCACTTGCAGCTTTCTCACATACACAATGGGGGAATACACACAAAGGTGGAGACTGAATACAATTTTTCTCTTCTTAGTTATGAAAGCCAAAAGAACTCTCTCTAAGTACAAAAGGAATAGGTGAACCCTGTATGTGGGTCTCAAACCAAACTCAGCTAACCAAGGTGGCATACTAACTAAGCCACTAACTAGAGTACATAAAGATAGCTATCATCCAGCTATTATTCACGGGCAGTGTACCAACCGCATCTGCAGGTAACAAGTCGGGGACATAATTGCACAATGCTCACCCTAGCATATCATGAGTGGAGCTTGATATCTCAAACTCCCCCTCGAGCTCAAACCCAATTCCTACACACCAAGCAGGTCTCTAAACTTGCAGAGCTTCTCTACACCCAATGCCTTCGTGAATATGTCAGCTACCTGATCCTCTGTGTTGACATAAACTAGATCAATAAAACTTACTAGAACCTTCTCCCACCCATAATGATAATGCACCTCAATGTGCTTTGTTCTAGCATGATAGACTAGGTTATTTGCCAAGTGTATACTGCTCATGTTGTCACAATAAATGACAACTGGCCCATCTATACTCTGATGCATATCATAAAGTAGCTTATGCAACCAAGATACCTCACATGCAGCCATTGCTGCACTCCTATACTCAGCCTCTGTGCTTGACAAGGCAACTGTAGGCTGTTTCTTGCTGCTCCAAGTGACTACAACACTCCCAAAAGAGAACACATATCCACTGGTAGGTCGCCTATTAGAAATACTACCAGCCCAATTAGCATTAGTGTATCCATGGAACTGTATTTGAACCCCAATCTCATAAAATAGTCCATACTGCAATGTGGACTTCACATACCTCAATATGCATCTAGCAGCATCCAAATGCGGTTTCCTTGGGGCCTGCATAAACTGACTTACCAACCCAACAGCATAGCTCAAATCTGGCCTAGTAATAGTCATATAAATCAAACTTCCTACTATGTGTCTGTACATAGTAGGGTCTTCTAGAAGCTCACCTACATCTGCGCTCAACTTCACATTCTTCTCCAAAGGAATTGAAATAGGCTTACAGCCTATCATCTCATTTTTGGACAGCATGTCCAATCCATACTGCCTCTGCAAGAGCCATATCCCACTTGTGGATCTAGTCAGCTCAATGCCCAAGAAGTAACGCAACTCTCCCAAATCCTTCATCTCAAACTTTTGCTTCAATAGCATTTTCACATGAATGATATCTTCATCACTATCACCTATGATGATAAATCATCAACATAAATGACAAGCATCATAATGCCTCTCTGTTTTTCTCACATAAAGTGAGAAATATGCCTGGGAAATCTGAAAGTCAATAGTGACAAGATACTATCCTATCTTGTCAGACCATGCTCTGGGTGTTGCTTCAAGCCATACAAGGCTTTCTTTGACCTACAAACAAACTCAAGATGAGCAACATGCACATAACCTAGTGACTGCTCCATATAGACCTCTTCTTGCAAATCACCATGCAAGAAGGCATTCTTTACATCCATCTGATGTAAAGACCATCCCTTTGATGCAGTCACAGAAATGACTACTCTTACAGTTGCCATCCTTGCAACCAGACTGAATGTTTCTTCATAATCAATGCCATATGTCTGTGCATACCCCTTGACAACTAATCTTGCCTTGTATCTGCTCACAGAACCATCTACATTGTGCTTCACCTTATAAACCTACTTGCAGCCAATTGCATTCTTGTCTTTAGGCAGAGGCACCAATTCCTTTGTAGCATTTGCTTCCAAGGCATCCATTTGTTCATCCATGGCTTTCTCCCATTTTTCTTTTCCCATGGCTTGCTCAAAAAAGCACTTGGGTTCTGGTTCATGTATCACTTTGACCAGATAGGCATAGTGAATGGCTATCAATCCATCATCTTTTAGCGTATCCATAGGATACCTAGCTCTGGTAGACCTCTGCAAAATAGGCTCACTATCAGGTGCTCTCAAAACATCCCTTGTATTCCTTACTCTAGGTGTAACAACATAAGGAATACCAACTCATCATCAAGGCTCTGTTCTGAGCCACTGGATTCACCATCCACATAAGAGTGATTTGCATTTACATCAACCATGGGCTGATCTACCTTCTATTTTCCCTTTCGTGATACTTGCATACCACTATCTGCATTGCTTTGAGGAGATTCTCCTGATCTCAAATTGCTTGTCCATGGTGAAGTATGTGAACCACTGCTAGAGGACACTACAGGTCCACTAATATTTTGTGATTGCTACTGTGAAATCTATGCAGCATTACCATTTTGTGCATCTACATCATCAATCACATTTACTGGTTTATACCAGCTGCTCATCTCATCAAAAACAACATCTCTGCTCACTGTCAACTTATGAGTAGAAGGGTTATAGCATCTATACCCTTTTTGCTACAGAGAATAACCAATAAAGATGCACTTCTTAGATTTTGGATCCAACTTGGATCTCAACTCATATGGCACATGAACATAGGCAATGCAACCAAAAACTTTCAAATGAGAAATATCTGGTTTCCTACTAGTATACCTCTCCTCTGGCATCATGCCATGTATTGCTACAGTGGGAGTCCTGTCCATTATGTAGACTGCTATAGCAACTGCTTCAGCCCAATGATAATATGGCAGGTCTTTTTCATTGAGCATGGCACGAGATACCTCTCTAATATGCATGTTTTTCCTTTCTGGAAGTCCATTTTGCTGTGGGGTATGATTGCATGAATATTGCTGCTTTATGCCATGCTCTTGCAGGAACCTTGCAAACTCATTTGAGAGGTACTCTCCTTCTCCATCTGACCTTAGGCATTTTATTTGCAAGCCTATTTCTTTTTCAATCATAGCTTTAAAAGCTTTGAAATGCCCAAATACTTCACTTTTCTTTTTCATAAAATACTCCCAAACTTTTCTGCTGTAGTCATCAATAAAAGTGACAAAATAATGATAGCCTCCAATAGATGCAGCTTTAGTAGTCTACACATCAGAGTGGATTAATTCCAATGGCCTCTTACTCTCTTGAACATGTCTAGGAAATGGTTTCCTTGCCTTTTTTCCAAATTGACAAGCTTCACATACCTTATGCATTTCTGCAAACTTGAACTTAGGCAATCCTGCAACAATATTTTGGGCCTGCATTAATTAAAGTCGTTGTACATTAACATGACCAATGCGTTTATGCCACATATCAATATTTGCAACTGCACCGGTTCCATGTGCAAACATTGCTACACTCAATTCAGGCATGTCCGCATCCAATGTAAACATCCTGCCCATCTTCTTCCCTTTTGCTATCAAGCGACCTTTATTTTTCATATCCTCAACAAAGCATTAATGAGGATTACATCTGACCTGCAAGCCCTGCTCAACCATTTGACCAACAGAAACCAGGTTCTTGGTGATATTCGAGACATGAAATACATCATACAGGTATTTTTTTTTCCCATCCTGCATAGACAAAGGAATTTTACCAATCTGCACAATAGGATTTTTGCAGTATCATCACCAATCTCCACAAATCCTGGTCTTTCTATTTTCCTCACATCCTGCATCCATTTTGCATGACCTGTCATGTGTTTGATGCACCTGAGTCAACATATCACACATCATTGCTTTCTTCTGCACTTGTCAGAGAATTGGTCATGTGCTACACCATAAACAAAAGCTCATTTCTGTCATCACCTTGTCTACTAGAGGATGCATAATTGCCTTACTGCAATTTTCCATTGATGATGTCATTCTTCTTATTGTAGCAGTCTTTAGCCATATGACCCATTTTACCACAGTAGTAGCATTCAACATTGCTATTTGCATTTTGGCCTCTCTACCATCCACCACGACCTCTTTGGCTCCCCCTGCCTCTAAAGTACCACGTCCTCCTCCATAGGACAAGTTTTCTTGAATTTGCTGCATATTTTGATTTCTGCCACGGCCTCCAGATCGGCCTGCTCTACCTGTGCCTCTACCTCTTCCAGCATTTGAGTAGAAGACAATTTCTTTTGAAGTTCCTCCTGAAGAAGATGCACCACCATTTCTCTGCTCTTCAGAAATTAGAACAGCAATCAACTCCTCAAAATTAGAAAAATTTTCATGGATGGCAATGGATGCCCGGAATTGTGCATAATCCTTTCCTAGACCATTCAAGATCACAGAAACTAAATCATCATCTTCCACTGGCAACCCAATGGAAGCAAGTGCATCTGCAATCTTCTTCACCTTCATGCTCCCTTCATGTGGTAGTCATTGATGCTCATATTTTCTCTCTGCACATTATGCAGCTCTTGCCTGCATTTTCCTGGCTTGCGTATTTGTGCTGTACATTTTTGTCAAAGTATCCCATGCCTCCTTCGGTGTGCTTGCATCCTGAATATGCACAATTAGAGAATCTGAAATAATGATAGACAGTGAGTATATAACTTTTCTGGCTCTCTCATGCCATCCTTTAAATGCTTGCAACTCCTATTGATTGGGAGTATTAGGAATAATTGGTTCTTGTTCACCTCCAATAATGAACTCCCAATAGCCTTTTCCCTTAAGGAAATTTGTCATTCTAAACTTCCATGCTTGGAAGTTGTTCTTGTCAAGCTTTTCAGCGACTATCTGTGAAAGAGCATCAGATGCCATTACAGAACACTGCAAAAATATTCAGTCACTGCAAAAAACACAACTTCTTCCTCACAAGGGAAAATCTACAAAACTGATGAAAGTGGTATTTGACCACACAACCACTTCCTAGTGATGATTTTGCATCAACAGGCAATAAGAATTATTCTGTCACTCCCAATATCTCTACGCACAGGCATACGATGCAATTTCTATAGCAAGTTTCCACCAACCTACGGAACAATGGTCGCACAACAAAAACAGGGCACTTTTCCAAGTGCTTGTAGAAAACTTCCGCCACCAAAACAGGCCCCAAAATGGCCTTGAATCAAAAAATTAATGTCGCCACACCGCGAAGGGCGTCCCAATCTGAGACAATGCACTCTTGCACTTTTCGGCTGTGCTACCTGCAGAGATGTCCTCCCAAACTCAAAAAAGGAAAGCACTGATCCTCTTACCAAGACACCGAACTTGGTTTGCTTTCTTGAGCTCCTTACTATGAACCAAGCTCTGACACCATGTGAAGAGAGTGGGAGAGAAGTAAGGATCTCACTTGTAGCTTTCTCACATACACAATGGGGGAATACACACAAAGGTGGAGGCTGAAAATAGTTTTCCTCTTCTTAGTTATGAAAGCCAAAAGAACTCTTTCTAAGTACAAAAGGAAAAGGTGAACTCTATATGTGGGTCTCAAACCAAACTCAGCTAACCTAGGTGGCATACTAACTGAGCCACTAATTAGAGTACATAAAGATAGCTATCATCCAACTATTATTCATGGGCGGTGTACCAACCGCATCTATAGCTAACAAGTCGGTGACATAATTACACAACGGTCACCCTAGCATATCACGAGTGGAGCTCCATATCTCAATAGGAAGTAGGATAATGTGGGTTAAGATAGTCAGACTCCCAATGGACTATATTTAGCTTGGTCCTCTACTCGTCCCCTATGTGTATAGAAGCTACTATATATAGAGCTTGCTATATGAAGAGAGTATATAAATAGAAGATGCTATGTATAGAGCTTGCTATATGTAGAAAGAGCTATTGATAGCAGTATGATATTTATGGTGAGGTTCCAAAAGCAAGAGCCATATAGATGATAAGTTCAAAAATAATATTTAGAGGTCTAAAAGCAAGAGTCAAATATATTGTCATCTTGTTGCAACAACCTAAGATAATAATAAGATCTTAACAAAAGCAACATTGGAAAAAATCTTCCTTGCCAAAAATCCAAAAACAAGCACAAATTTTTCATTAAGAATGCATGAAAGTAATTCAAGAATATGTAAATCAAATTCAATGAAGAAAAAACATGCACCTAGATTCAAATCCATCAATTGCAAACTTGATTCTGATGTTGGACAAGAGAGAAGCAATAAGTTTGTTTTTAGTTTCTTTCACATAGCTTGTGTGCATCAAAATAAAAGAACGAGCCAAAACTTCTGCATCTCATGATGGAATACCCACACATTGCCATCTTGCTCTACAAGACAACGTGGGTAGATTCTGCACCAAAGAGCATCATATACAAAAGTCGATGTTCTACCCTATCTAGTATCGCCAAAATCAGAGAGTGAGCCATATTTTTTGCATCTCATGGTAGAATAACCTTATGTTGCATCTTAAAATTCTTAAAACAAGCAGAAACAAGCTTGATTTGTGAGATTGTGTAGGCAGATTTGGTAAAAATCATCATATACAAAAGTCAATGTGCTATGAGGGAGATATTCTAGCTTTGAAAGCATGATGGAACTCTGATGGAAGAAGAGGGAGAGGAGAGTGAGACACCAAATTGCTCCCAGAAGTAGTGAGTGCATTCATGTATCATATACATGTAGATAGTTGAGGATTAGGCTGCGTTAGGGCGAGCTATATATAGCTTTAACTACAAGTACCAATGAAGAGGGTGAGCACTGCACTAAACAAGTCTATCCTATATCAAAGTTGAAATCCTAATGATGACATTATTGGAGGATTTAAAACATGCAAGATTTTAGCTACTCTTTTCTTGAATATACCTATAATTTTAACAATGAAACATTATGCTTCTTTCTTAATTTTATGTGCTTTCAATATATTAAATCTAAAGAGATCCAAAATGCATTGTAATAGCTATTCTTCCAAGGCCCCAGGTTCTACAAATTCTTTGGGACATTGGAAAGGGAACTAATGCCATTCTCCCAATGAAGTTATACAGAAAAGGCACTATTGGCATCCTACATGGCCTCATACAGAGAATGGCATGCCATTCTCTCTATGAGATTATGTAGAATGGTAGTACTTTTATGTGCCTTTCTTGATTTTCTATGCTTGAAATGTATTGTAATTAATATTATTCCAAATGGTGGGTTTAAACGCTCTCTACAAATACTTTGGGACATGGGGAATGATATTAGTGCCATTCTTCCAATGAGGTTAGAGAGAAAAGGCACTATTAGCATTCTCCATGACCTCATAGGGAGAATGAGAGTAGTGCCAAGCTCTATGAGGTTATGGATAATGGTAGTATTTTTATGTTCTGTTCTTGATTTTTTGTGATTTGGCCATATTAAAGGGGTATTAAAGAGACTTAAAATGTATTGTAGTAACTATTCTTCCAGTGCATGGATTCGAGTTCTTTGTACATATCTTTGGGATTAGGGGGAATTGCACTAGTGCCTTCTCTCCTCCCAATGAGGATATAGAGAAATGCACTATTGGCATTTTCAATAACCATTGGAATTCTCCATAACCTTATAGGGAGAATGGTACTAACACCATTCCCCAAGATAAGAATGATACTAGCCTCCATGAAGTGATAGAGAATGATAGCACCATTGGCATTCTCCATAACCTTCTAGGGAGAATGGAATTAATGTCATTCCCTAAGAATGACACTACTATGATTATCTCTATGTGGTGATAGAGAATGGTATTACTTTATGGTCCTTTCTTGGATTTGTTGCTTTGGTGCTTTGACTATGTTGAAGAGATTCTAAAGAATGGCACTATTTCTATTATCCTCATCTTCATAGACATCAATGATGCATGGAAGAAGATGGAGACAACAATTGTAGAGAAAAACATACTACCAAAAATGGGGACGATCATGATGAGATGGAGACAACAAGTGTAGAAGAAAATGTAACATAAAAAATGGGGAAAATCACAAGGAACCTCATTAATCCTATATTTTTAGAAGCCCGAGAACATGGCACCAAAATTTCACAAGATGCACATAAGAACACGATATGGGAAACAAGAATAAATAGTCTTATTGTTGCTAAAAAGATGTATGAAAATGTAGCACCTAACAATTTGAGGAGTCAAGAGCTAGCAACTTTAAGGCTAATCCTGATCTACATCCACATTAGGAGAAAATGGAGCTCATTTTTGGCCAAAATGAAAAATAGCTCTCAATCGGGACAACATAATGTGGAGAAATTTAACAAAAAATGAATTGTATTTGGATTATTAGAGCAAGAAAGAATATTTTATTCATGTACAACTATCAATAACAAATAAAAAATTTGGTCGAGGTACTGACATGGTTCTACTATCTAACAATGTCTCATTCAAAATACATCACCAACTGAATTGTGCTTTCCCTCCCAAACTACTCTCCCCTCGCAAAGTACTATTTCCTCTCTCTCTCTCTCTCTCTCTCTCTCTCTCTCTCTCTCTCTCTCTCTCTCTTTGTTGCTTCCTCGTATGCATTCCTTCGACCTATAGATTCAATTGCCTTCTGTAAGTGGCGATGGCAAACTAGTAACTCGAAGTACCTTTAGGAGCAAGGTACAACAACGAGCTCTTTTCTTTGTCAATCTGTCTCTTTGAAATTTTCAAATTTTTAGATGAACCAAACTATGCTTGTGCAAAAGGGTGTGTTTATTAGAATGTTGTAGACTAGAATGTAACTTTTGCAAGTTTTTCGTGGGTATGACAAATGAGAAGCTTTCTTTATCAAAATATCAAGGAGCAAGCCACACCAGTGAGCTCTTTGCTTTTTCAATCTCTCTTTTTGATATTTTAGAAGTGAAAGTGTTAAGTTGGATACTATTCTTTCAGTTTTTGGTGCACAAGAGTGTATTTATAAAGATGCTGCAAAGTGGAATATAACTTTTGAAAGTTTTTCATGGGGATAACAACGCAATACTAGTCTTGGTTTTAGAGGAAGCATTGTTGATCATAATTTTGAAGCATAAGGTACGAGAACGATGTCATTGCTTTGCCTATCTTTCTCTTTGATAATATTCTTAAAGTTTTGAATAAGAAGATCATGCTTATGCAAGACTAGAATACAATGTGTGCTCTTTGATATGTCCATTGAGTTTTTAGGTGTTCAAGTATAAGTTTGGATACTAGTCTCAATGGCATGTATCGATAATCATAACCGTTCTTGTGCCAAATGTCATGTCGATCAGACTATCAAGAGGACAAAGCTATAGATGTGGGGAGATTTATATGGAGCAACCATAAGGGTTCATACTTCCTGGTTAGGACCATCTTGTTTGTCGCCTTAATCATGCTCTTTATGGTCTAAAACAAGCTTCCCATTCTTGGTACATGAAAATTGATCAGTTTCTCACATCTCAAGGTTTCAACTCTTGTTTCTTCGACCCCAACTTATATGTCAAACGTGATGGTGCTATTTTTTTTATCCTTGCTCTTTATACGGATGATTGCCATAATTGTTTCCAACAATCTCGGTTTCTTGCAACATATCAAGAAAATTTTATCCTTAGCATTTGATATGGTTGATCTTGGTGACATTCATTCATGTCTTGATATTCAAGTTTAGCGATATTGTCACAAGGGAATTCTGCTACTTCAACAAACAAAATTCATTCAAGATGCCATTTAAAAGTGGGAAAAATCTTTTGGTGAGCTTTTTAATGTGAGCTTTTCTACCATTTCCTTTGTTTTTGCGAGCTTTTCTTAGAAATCCATACGTGTTTTTGTTATAAGAAAGATGGGGAGGTTAGAAAGAGGGGGAGAGGATATAGGATATGTTCATTTTCATAGCATGTGGGAGGGGTGGAAGAGTGTATACTATGCACAAGGGGGGGCGAATATGAGTGGCAGTAGGAGGCAAAAAATTATGGAAGATATGTCCATATTCAAAGTAGAAGGGAGGAACTATGGGAGATATGTTCATTTTAAAAGTGTATAATTTGAAGCTTTTGACCTCAGATTTGGATTCCTCATTGAATTCCGGTCATTTTGAGTACCAACATGACCATATTTCGATAAAAATTGAAAAAATGGTGTTTTTGTCATTTTGGCCTGTTTTGGGCCTATTTTGAGTCTGCGCTAGCGCAGACTCAAAGTAGGCCCAAAACAGGCCAAAACTGAATTCATGACAAAAACACCATTTTTTCAATTTTTATCGGAATATGGTCATGTTGGTACTCAAAATGACCGGAATTCGACGAGGAATCCAAATATGAGGTCAAACCTGTCAAATTATACACTTTGAAAATGAACAAATTTCCCACATGCTCTCCCTTCTGCTTTGCATTTAGTAGATGAACATAGCTTTCACATTCCTCATCCTCTCTCTCCTCCTTACACTCCTCTTTGCATACCTTATAAGTTCCCCCTCTACGTTCTCCACTATGATAATGAATATATGTTCCAACTCCCCTTCCCTTCCTTCTCCATGCCACCTTACCCATGTGCCCATCCCTCCCTCCTTCCTTTATCTCCCCTCCCCCCCTCTCTCGTCTTAACTGCAACCACAACCCAAATTTTCAACCCACCCTACTCCATGAACCCCCCCCCCCCCCCCTCTCTCTCTCTCTCTCTCTCTCTCTCAAGTGAATGAAAAGCTCACAATATTCATGAAAATTGAAAAAAAGCTCATGACAAAAAGCTCACGAAAAAATCACACCCTTTAAAAGTTTGGCTTGATGCTGTGACCAATCCTTGTCTTGTGAGCTCTATCAAAAATACTCGATCGAATCATGATGTTGTGGTTTCACATCAACCCTATACTAATCTTGTTGGTTGCGTATAGTTCATTGGGTTGAACACTTGACTAGATATTCTTTTTATTGCCAATTTTCTAGGTCAATATGTGGTTGCTCCCTCAATGGAACATTGGTCTATAGAAAAACGTGTTTTAAAGTATTTGAAAGGCACTTCTGACTTTGAATTAGTTTATCAACATTATACAAAATCATCTTCTGTGATGTCTCTTCATCTTTTGGGATATACAGATGTAGACTGGGCAAGCTCTCACTTCTCTATGCAATCTACAACAAGCGGTAATTTCTTCCTTATCAATGGTTGCTTGGACTCTTGGTGGGCAAGTAAGAAGTAGCGAGGAAGTAGCATTGTGTTGCGTGTTGCTATTTCTATCATAGAATCTGAGTATGTAGCCGCCTCTCTAGCATCTTGAGAATTGGTTTGATTGTGCCAATTGCTTACAGATGTTAGACATTCTCCCTCATCTAGTAATCCTCACAAATGTGATAATCAAAGTGCCATTAGTCTGGCTAAAGACTATGTCCAGCATAACAAATCCAAGAATATTGTTTTTCATTATCATTATGTCAGACATGAAATGAAGAAAGGGGCGATAATGATTGTGTTAGAGCAATATATAGCTTGCCCTAACTTAGCCTAGTTCTCAACTATATATATGCCTATGATCTACATCCAACGAACAGGACTCAATCTGATGACGTCGAACCAAAATGGCCCGAGAGGAGTCAAGTCTCTCATAGAATACATGAGGCCCTATAAGAGAAAGCCAAGCCACTGAGGCCCATGTCATAAAGAATGGGGAGTGGGCAAAGTGATTGAAAATCCTGGGTACCGCTATCCAAATCATCCTCACCTGTCTGCAGACCCATAAACAATGCTGAATAGTCTCCGAAGCAGAGAGGCAATGAGGGCAAGTAGGGTCGGCTCTGAACCTGGATCTCCAAAGGTTCACTACAATCCCTTTGGAAACACATCTGAATGAATACTCAAACATAATCTCTCAAATTAGTTGAGCGAATAGAATCACTTTCTTGGGAGCAACTCTTGTGTTTGTCTCTCTCCTCTTTCTCTTCCTCTCAACACAACTCTTGTGTCTGTCTCTCTCCTCTTTCTCTTCCTCTCGACATGGTCGTCTCTCTCCTCTTTCTCTTCCTCTCAACATGGTATTAGAGCCTGACTATGCTCTAGCATGACTGTGAGGAGAAAATAATATGTTTTTTGTCAATCTGGTACGATCATTCACATAACTTTCTTTCTGATTGTTTTAACTACTTGATCACTAGGTTTTGAGTTGATATGCAAAAGTTATCAAAGATGCATCACAAATCAATGTTATGGTTCTGATTAATGAAAACGGCTAGTGTTGGGTTGTTCAAAGCGTATGCGCCGGTTATTTTGACTGGTTTGATCACTATATTCCAATTTTAGGTAAGAAAGTTATGGTTATTTCTTTTTGCTGCCTACTATCAATAAATTGGCAGAAGAGTGTTTGGATAGGAACATGAATAGTCATAACAGAGAAGAATTGATCTAGGACATGAGGATGGAAAAGGTTCATACTTTCATAGAATTAACAATATTTGAAGCAAAAGCAAAAGCAATGGAAAAATATACTTAATGATAAGAAGCTTCCTTATATGGTGTCGCCCTCCCGCTTTCAATCTCCACCAGTTGATCACACCATCTTGCACTCAGTATTTGTGTTCCCTTGGATTTAGCACACTAGCATATCATGCTTTTACATTCCCACATGAAGAAATAAGATGCTCAATCACATGAAGCAAACTTCTTTAGCTACAGGGCTCCATAAAAATCTAGATGAAGAGGAGACCCAACACTCATCGGTCATATCCATAAAAACCAATAGCGCGAGATCATTGTTGTAAGCATAATCAATCTTCAGGGATCAAGATCTTATCTAATCAATTCCAAGTAGAGTCTCAATCTTGTCATTAAGAGTAAGGTATCCCAATCTACATGCTTTTGCACTGATAATTATACACATTCAATAGACCAGAATGTTGATTGAGAAAATCACTTTGACAAAAGGTTATCTATCATATAAAAGCAATTTTTGATTTCTATTAGGTGATCAGTGAAAACAAGAGTTTAGCACTTCAGCACTTATGGTTTCATGCTACTTTTGCAAAAGCAAAAGCCAATGATGCTTCACATATATTAAGCTAGTTTTTATTTAGTGCATCCTTTACTGACTAGTCTCTTATTTAGCTCATTGCTTGCTGAGTCTTTGTGTAAGTTCTTTGCTACTCAACATTCATAGAACGTCCTTCAACCAAAGAGATCTATCAATATCTATACTCGGGTGCCTCACAAAACTTGATTTTTTTTAGCAATCACTATGACATACATCTATGTGTTGGAGCTTTTCTTTGCCTCTAGGTATAGAGATAAACCAATTTTCTTTAATTTTGTACATGATTGGGAACCATGATATAATTGTAGTTCAATACAATGCTTTGTTCTTGATATTCCACTTGAAAGGTTATGTTATTTGTATTCCACTACATTCATATGCTTGGTGCTTTATTCACAATGATAATACATGTATTATTATGTTTTGCTGGCAAGTTTAGCTACAGCTTCAAGTTTCTATAAATCGTGATTAAATAGACTTGCTAAATATTCTATATCAAGCTTTACTTTTAGCATGAGCTGATTGATTCAAAGGAGCTTCCAAAATATTTTGGATTGTTTTGAAGGCTAGATTTTCTTCGATTATCTTATCATTTACTTTTGATTTCCTAAATGTTTTATGTTTTTTTGAAGGTGAGAGTTACTTTCGATTATCTTATGATTTTGAAAGCAGGTTCTCTTTCATCTTTTTTAATCAAGCATGCCTACAGGCCATCCATTGTATTTGATCTGGAGTAGGCTAAATATCATGTAGGTGTGCTTGATATGAAAAAGAAAATGTCGATCTAATTTTTCTTTCTCTTATAAGCTAACATCTTGCTTGACTTGCTCGTCATGTATTCAACACTAGCTTCACTTTCATAAGTTGGTCCATCCTATGAAAGAAAAGGACTTGCTAAATGTTTTACGTTGTTAACATTCTAACATGTTTTCTTTCAATGTTTCTTTTCTATTTATCTTTGATATCATTACTCCTTGGATACACTACTTCACATATGCTAAGGTGATTCTCACATGTTTTCTTGTCGTTTTCAAGGCACTCATTTATTTCTAGGTGAGCTCGTATGTTCTCTTTCATCACACTCAGTTGTTTCTCCGAGTACATGCAAGTTTGCATAGATGCCTAGATACAATCTAACGAACTAAATGCACATTTCACAACAAGACAAAGAAACTATAGACGCACTTGATAGATGCGCAAAATAGCAGGTGTGTCTATAGGCATTGCTAGAATAGTGAAAATACGAGCGTGTCTAATACCGCATCTATTTATGTGTCTAATAGCGTGTCTATTAGTGCATCTACACTGTGAATTAGACACAGATATAGACGCCTTTATAAATGCAAAACAGAGAATACAAAAAGTGAGATTTTGGTGCAAGCTGATAAATGTACATCACTGCTTTCCAAACATTGCCCATGATTACCAAAGCACATAATTTTAATAAAAATATCAATGCTTTTTGGCAAACCCACATATACAAAAATTAAGTGAGGTGAGGAGAATGAGACAATATGTAAAATAGTTTTGCCAATATCAATGATGGGCTATGATTCAATCTCATCCTCAATGAGATCAACCCTTGCTAAAATATCTACTTCAAAATCCAAACTAGTGTTGAGATCTACAAATACATTCAAGCCACTACTACTTGTGCTACTCATGTGCTCATCAAAATCAGCATCGCCAATGGTAGGCTCGTCCTCACGGGTAATGGCCTCAATATCTATATCTCCTATCTCATGATCATCCTCCTCTCTTGTATCATGATCATCATCACCTCCATGGCCATGATCATCCTCCATACGCTCCATATTAGTAAATGTACTATACATCACTTTGGAACGTGGCGTAATGGGTATGACATGCCACCACCTATTATTATCCACCATTGGTTGATAGACAACCTAATTTAAACACAAATACAATCATGTTATTTTCCTTGCATCAAAGGTATCAAATATTTAAAAGTGAGTATTTTTATATGTGTATACAATACCTATTCACATTGTTGCAGTAGTACTCATGTGTCCTTCTTACTTTGCCAAAACTTTGTGGAGTCAATAGATGCTGAGGGTATGGCACATGAGATCCATGGTGTGTATGAAAGAGGGCCCTTTCTCCTTGTCTTCTTGCCTTTGCATCCTCATATCTTGTCACCCATCTTTTCATCACATCACTATTAAGCATGCAATAAAGATTGATATTATTAAGCAACTCTATGTCTATTACTTTGCTCTGTCCTTTCCCTTGAGGCACAATAGAGGTCATACTTAGGTCTTCATAATCTCTCCATAGTTGTGGGAAAGAGCTATCCACATCAACAAGAAACTCAGAAATATATACAAGTGACTCTTGTACCAACCAACCCTCGGCCATGCTACCTTTGGGCCTTGCATAGACAAAACCCTTCAATGTCTTCATGAAGCGCTCGAGGAAGGACAACCATCCTGCATGTACACTACCGCATATAGTAATCTCATCCACCAAATGCACTATGAGATGTAGTTGGCTTGTGAGGATAGAACATGGAAATGTCTCCTCCACTAAACAAACCACCTCCACTAACATAACTCGAGCATTCTCAAGCATGGTGGGATCTATTTCCTTTTGGCTCACATACCTAAAAAGAAAAAAGTACACCGTATTAGCAATATGAAAACCTTGCATGGAAAAGCATTGATATGCTTCACATTTTGTATTCTATAAAGTGCCTCACAAGCTCGCCCATCTTGTAAATGCAGTCCTTCACGTCTTCGATGCACTACGAGAAATGCTAGTAGGTAGTATGGACTTAGTTGCTTCTAATTCACTCACCAATTTGGAAGGAAAAAGATATTATGCACATAAAATGCTTACTTGGACCATCTTGTGCCAATCATGAGATTTCAAGCCATATAATTGCTCTACACCTCTTTTCTTGCTCTTTGTAAAGGCCCCCTTCAAGCACCTCATGCATCCAGTGGGAGTACAAGTTGTAGTGATAACTCATTTCATTGCCACCATCTCTAGCTTTGATAACCTCCATGGTGCACGAGGTAAAAAGACATGCCCATTTGGCCTCTCTTGTGGCCAAGCTTCACGCATCCTCCTCCTTGTGGTGTGTAGATCCTCCTTTATGCCTGCAGAATCTCATGTCCCATTCAAATGTTCCCAAATGGTAGATGCCACATTCTTGAAGATATGCATGGGATCACGCAGGTGATTGGTCTTGAGGTGGGACCAATATGGTAGTTGATAACAGATGGAGTATCTAAACAAAAGCTGGTGTTAGCATGCAATCTTTATTTCCATTCAATATAACACATAATAGTTATAAACCCTTACTGGCTCATGCCAAGGAGTCGTGGAACCATCTCAAATTCTCATCCAATCTCCTGTAGTGAGTGACTGTGGGTGGACTTCATTCCAAGGGGTGACATATCTAGGATGATCAAGTGGAAGAAATCGATGGTGATTCTCATAGATAACCTTATTCAATGCGTCTACCACCGTGAGGCAACTAGCGAAGGACCACAAACAAGACATGCATGGTAACCCGATGTAGTGAGACATGAACAATAGATGAAATTAAGAGTTCAAGGTGGGTTCAGGGTGCCACATTGATTGCCTACTCATAATTAGAAGTTTAATGCACACTCGCCATAGCCTGGGAAGTCATGCATTGTCCACATCGAGACTGCTCTACAGTTGAAGTCTCATAACGAGGGAGGGGCGGCCTACTCACATCATGCACCTCGATACCTCTCCAAAGTATCTCTAGCTCATCAATCAAAGGCTCCAAATAAACATTAGAATTTTTTACTTTATGTTTCTTTAGAATTAGAAGGGATAACATAACATGTCCTTTCTTAATCGCCATAGAGGGTGGAAGATTATAATTTACTAATATCACTGGCCATACACTGTAAGAGGTACTTTTGAGACCAAATGGGTTCACACCATCCATACCCAATCCAAGTCTCAAGTTCCTAAGTTCTTCCTTGAAGCTTGGCCATGTGTCTTCAATATGCTTTCACGTAGGAGTATCTGTGGGAGTTCTCCAGTTGCCATCAGTTGATCGATGGGAGGAATGCCATGACATGAGCTCTGCAATGGATTTGCACTTGAACATATGTTAGATGCGAGGGATTATGGGAAAATGTCACAGAACTTTACAAGGCACATCCAAAGTTTTGAGATCTGCTCTATATCTTGCCTCTCCTCAAGTAGGACACTCTCTTGCATCCTTATGTGGTCCACGAAACAGAACACAATCATTGACGCATGCATGGATGCACTTGTAATCTAATTCTCCAAGAGAGGTCACATGTTGCCTTGCCATATCTCTTGAGGTCGGTAATTTATTCTCCCATGGAAGCATTTTACACAATAGCCTACACGTGAAGACCATAAATGAGAAAAAGCATTCGAGTAATTGACCCACTAGCATAATTCACCATGTTTGCAAAATAGACTTTAAAGCTTACTTGAGTAATGCATTCAAACTTGCACTGCTCCATCCATAGATGGTATGCAAGTTTAGTAACTCAAGAGAGGCATGTAGAATAGAGAATGTGCACCCCTCAAACAGTGGAGTCGATGCTGCAGTAAAAAGATCGCCCTACTCCATGCAATCATCCCCACCTGAGGACTTATCAATATATTAATCCCACACCATATCATCAAACACCTCCTCCTCCATAGCCTCATGAGGTAATGGTGGAGGGCTACCATCACCATCACTCCATGCATTCGTAACGGTCCCTCTTAAAGATCCCACCTCATATCGCCAACGCTTTGCCTCCTCATGAGATGAGCATAGGGCAACATATGTGGGTGTGGCACTGCATCCTATATCAAATTAAAAAAGGATCATATATCGAACACATGAACACCCATAGTTATCTCAATCAACCTTAACTCTTTAACACTTACCATGTCTATGGTCGCATCCCATTCTCCATACTTTGAGATGTGATTGAGTGTAATTTTGCATGCACAATACATGTTTCCTCGACATTGATCACACATACATTTGATTTTTTGCTCCAACCACATTTTGCGATGGTAGATACGGAGGGATTTATCCTCACTGGAGCTACTTGTTAAAGATGAAGACATCCTAGAGATAAACAACCCAAAAAATGTATTCTTGCATGAGTTGTAAATGTCAAAACTCTATGTAGCATCTAAAAGCATGTCTAACACGAAGTCTATATTGTGGAACTCGTCTATAGGTGCATCTAAAACATAGTCTAGTTGTGCTAATAGATGCACATTTAGACACACTTTTAGACGTGCTTTTAGATGCTTGTTTAGATGCACAGACTACAACTGATTTCTTAACCTGCTTTTAGCGCGCTTGCTTTCCTTCACATACTTTTAGCATCACGGGGCTTGCTTTCCTATTAACATTCATAGCTCCAAGAATCCACACTTATATCCAAGCACCCACACTCATCTCCAGGCTTACACAGTCATCCCCAAGCATACAAGAGAAGAGCATGAACAAGGAAGAGAAGAAAGAGAAGTAGCTTTGAAGAAGGACAAGAAGCTTCCATACCTCTATCCAAGGTAAGTCTCTTCGCGGTTGGTCTTCTTTGGAAGTTGCTCTCTTTGGATTCGTCATCCTTTATCATATGCAGGGAAGGGATGTTTTTGGTACTAGTGTTTTTCTTTTTGGAGTCGGGCACATGTCCTTTTCAACTTCTTTTAAAAAGGTGTTTATCAGAGCACGTCTATAGAGGCATCAAACAACGTGTCTAATTTTTGGAAAAATAGACAACCGCACCTGTAGACGCATCTATAAACACGCTACAATAGTTTTTCCTGTGTGTTCTTCCCTTTCCGCTTCCCCTTCGCCTTCCCTTTCCTTTTCCTTCTCTTTCTCTTTCCCTTCCCCTTCCCCTTCCGCTTCTCTTTCCCTTAAGCAGTCGTGAGGAAATAAGAATTATGATGGAAATAAGTGATTGCATGAGGGCGGGTCCAAGAAAGAGGAAAATTGGACTAAAGAATGAGGGTGGGATAAAGAAAGAGGGCATGCATGATAGAGCATTCTTTTTCAGTCTTTTTTCTCCTCTTTATTCCTCTCTTTTCCCCTCTCCTTTCCTCGATTTTCACCTCTCTTTCCTCCTCTTTTTTGCTCTCTGTTTCTCTCTTATCTCCTCTCTTTTTCTCTCTTTTTTCTCCTCTCTTTTCTCCTCTTATCTCCTCTCTTTTTCTCTCTTTTTCTCATCTCTATTCCTCTCTTTCCTCCTCTCTTTCCACCTCTTTTCTCCTCTCTTTTTCTCTCTTATCTCCTCTCTTTTTTCTTCTCTCTTTTCCTCTCTTTTCCTCTCTTTTCTCATCTCTTTCCTTCTCTCTTTTTCTCTCTTTTATCCTCACTTTTTCTTTATCTCTCCTTCTCTCTTTTATCCTCTCTTTCCTTCTCTCTTTTCATCTCTTTTCCTCTCTTTTCTCCTCTCTTTTTCTCTCTTATCTTCTCTCTTTTTCTCTCTTTTTCCTCCTCTCTATTTTCCTATCTTTTCTCCTCTCTTTCCTTCTCTCTTTTCCTCTCTTTTCTCCTCTCTTTCCTTCTCTCTTTTTCCCCACGTGAAGCTTCAATAGCCTGACATTGAGCAAGCAAATACAGACTTCTGTCACTCTAATTCAAAGAATGTAGGAGTCTATAAACGCTTGCTCGATGTTAGGCTATTACTCTATTTTTTCTTTTGCATGATGGAAAGAGGGCATGCTCAATGGTAATCTTCTTCTTTTCTTTTCTTCATTTCATCATGTGGACAGGAAGCTCTTCAGCCTCTTGATCTTCAAGATGCCATCTTTGTAAAGATTGTGGGAGAGAGGGAAAGAGTCTCACTTGAGGCTTTCTCACAAGCACAATGGGAGAGTACACACAAAGGTGGAGGCTGAAAACAGTTTTTCCTCTTCTTAGTTGTGAAAGCCAAAAAAACTCTAGTACAAAGAAATAGAAGAACCCTATATGTGGGTCTCAAACCAAACTCAACTAACTAAGGTGGCATACTAACTGAGCCACGAACTAGTGTAGATAAGGATAGCTGTCATCCAGCTATTATTCGTGGGCGGTGCCAACCGCATCTCCAGCTAACAAGTCGGTGACATAAATGCACAACAGTCACCCTGGCATATGCGAGTGGAGCTCGATATCTCAACACTCCCCCTCGAGCTCAATTCCAAATCCTGCACACCAAGCAGGTCTCTGAACTTGCGCAGCTTCTCTGTGCCCAATGCTTTCATGAATATGTCAGCTACCTGATCCTCTGTGCTGACATAAACTAGATCAATAAGACCTAGTAAAACCTTCTCCTGCACATAGTGATAATGCACCTCAATGTGCTTTGTTCTAGCATGAAAGACTGGGTAATTTGCCAAATGTATACTGCTCATGTTGTCACAATAAATGACAACCAGCCCATCTGTAGACTCATGCATATCATAAAGTAGCTTATGCAACCAAGCTACCTCACATGCAGCCATTGCTGCTGCACCCCTGTACTCAGCCTATATGCTCGACAAGGCAACTGTAGGCTGTTTCTTGCTGCTCCAAGTGACTGCAGCACTCCCAAAAGAGAACACATATCCACTGGTAGATCGTCTATCTGAAATGCTACCAGCCCAATCAGCATCAGTGTATCCATGCAACTGTATCTGAACCCCAGCCTCATAAAATAGTCCATACTGCAATGTGGACTTCACATACCTGAGTATGCGTCTAGCCGCATCCAAATGCGGTTTCCTTGGAGCCTGCATAAACTGACTTACCAACCCAACAACATAGCTCAAATCTGGCCTGGTAATAGTCATGTAAATCAAACTTCCTACTATGCGTCTGTACATAGTAGGGTCCTCCAGAAGCTCACCTGCATCTGCGCTTAGCTTCACATTCTGCTCCAAAGGAGCTGAAATAGGCTTACATCCCGTCATCCCATATTTGGACAGCATGTCCAATCCATACTGCCTCTGCAAGAGCTGTATCCCACTTGGTGATCTAATCACCTCAATGCCCAAGAAATAACGCAGCTCTCCCAAATCCTTCATCTCAAACTTCTGCCTCAATAGCATTTTCACATGAAGGATATCTTCATCACTATCACCTGCGATGATCAAATCATCAACATAAATGACCAGCAGCATAATCCCTTTCTCTGTTTTTCTCACATAGAGTGAGAAATCTGCCTTGGAAATTTGAAAGCCAATAGTGACAAGATATTGTCCTATCTTGTCAGACCATGCTCTAGGTGCTTGCTTCAAGCCATACAAGGCTTTCTTCAACCTGCAAACAAACTCAGGATGAATAGCATGAACATAACCTGCTGGCTGCTCCATAAAGACCTCTTCTTGCAAATCACCATGCAAGAAGGCATTCTTTACATCCATCTGATGTAAAGACCATCCCTTTGATGCAGCCATAGCAATGGCTGCTCTTACGGTTGCCATCCTTGCAACCGGGGTGAAAGTTTCTTCATAATCAATGCCATATGTCTGTGCATACCCCTTAACAACTAATCTTGCCTTGTATCTATTCACAGAACCATCTGCATTGTGCTTGATCTTATAAACCCACTTACAACCAATTGCATTCTTGCCTTTAGGCAAAGGCACCAATTCCCATGTAGCATTAGCATCCAAGGCATCCATTTCTTCATCCATGGCTTTCTCCCATTTTTCATTTCCCATGGCTTGCTCAAAAGAAGTGGGTTCTGGTTCCTGTATCACTTTGACCATATAGGCATAGTGAATGGCTGTAAATCCATCATATTTCAGCCTATCCACAGGATACCTAACCTTGGTAGACCTGCGCAAAATAGGCTCACTTCCAGGTGCTCTCAAAACATCCCTGGTCTTCCTTACTCCAGGTGTAACAACAGAAGGAATACCCAACTCATCATCAATGCTCTGTTCTGAGCCACTGGATTCACCATCCACACAAGAGTGACCTGCATTCACATCAAACATGGGCTGATCTACCTTCTCTTTTCCTTTTCGTGATACCTGCATACCACTCTCTGCATTGCTTTAAGGGGATTCTCCTGATCTCAATCTACTTGTCCATGGTGAAGTATGTGAACCACTGGTAGAGGACACTCTAGGTCCATTGATATTTTGTGATTGCTGCTGTGCATTCTGTGCAGCATTACCATTTTGTGCATCTATATCAATCATCACATTTACTGGTTTATACCAGCTGCTCATCTCATGAAAAACAACATCTCTGCTCACCGTGAACTTACGTGTAGAAGGGTTATAGCATCTATACCCTTTTTGCTGCAGAGAATAACCAATAAAGACGCACTTCTCAGCTTTTGGATCCAACTTGGACCTCAACTCATCTGGCACATGGACATAGGCAATGCAACCAAAAATCTTCAAATGAGAAATATCTGGTTTCCTACCAGTATACATCTCCTCTAGCGTCATGCCATGTATTGCTGCAGTGGGAGTCCTGTTCATTATATAGATTGCTGTAGCAACTGCTTCAGCCCAATAATAATCTGGTAGATCTTTTTCATTTAGCATAGCCCGAGATACCTCTCCAATATGCCTATTTTTTCTTTCTGCAATTCCATTTTGCTGTGGGGTATGACTGCATGAATATTGCTGCTTTATACCATGCTCCTACAAGAATCTTGCAAACTCATTTGAGAGGTACTCTCCCCCTCCATTTGACCTTAGGCATTTTATTTGCAGGCCTGTTTCTTTTTCAACCATAGCTTTGAAAGCTTTGAAGTGTCCAAACACTTCACTTTTCTTTTTCATAAAATACACCCACAGTTTTCTACTGAAGTCATCAATAAATGTGACAAAATAGTGACACCCTCCAATAGATGCAGCTTTTGTAGTCCACACATCAGAGTGGATTAATTCCAATGGCTTTTTACTCTCTTGAACATGCCTAGGAAAAGGTTTCCTTGCCTGTTTCCCAAATTGATAGGCTTCACAAACCTTGTGCATTTCTGCAACCTTGACTTTAGGCAATCCTGCAACAATATTTTGGGCTTGCATTGATTTAAGTCGCTGTATATTAACATGACCAATGCGTTTGTGCAAGATATCAATATCTGCAACTACACTGGTCCCATGTGCAATTATTGCTGCACTCAATTCAGGCATGTCTGCATCCAACGTAAACATCCTGCCCTTCTTCTTTCCTTTTGCTATCAAGTGACCATTATTTTTCATATCCTCAACAAAGCATCCATGAGGATTAAATCTGGCCTGCAAGCCCTGCTCAACCATCTGACCAACAGAAACCAAGTTCTTGGTGATGTTCGGGACATGAAATACATTAGACAAGTATTTCTTTTTCCCATCCTGCATAGACAAAGGAATTTTGCCAATCTGCACAATAGGATGTGCAGTATCATCACCAGTCTCCACAAATCCTGGCTTTTCCATTTTCCTTGCATCTTGCATCCATTCTGCATGACCTGTCATGTGGTTTGACGCACCTGAGTCAACATACCACACATCATTTTGTTCTTTTGCACTTGTCACAGAATTGGTCATATGCTGCACCATAAATAGATGCTCATTTCTGTCATCACCCTGCCTACTAGAAGATGCATAATTGCCTTGCTGCAATTTTCCATTCATAATGTCATTCTGCTTTTTGTAGCAGTCCTTAGCCATATGACCCATTTTGCCACAATAGTAGCATTCAACATTGCTGTTTGCATTTTGGCTTCTCTGCCATCCACCATGGCCTCTTTGGCTCCCCCTGCCTCTAGAGTTACCACGTCCTCCTGCATAGGACTGGTTTTCTTGCGTTTGCTGCATATTCTGATGTCTACCACGGCCTGCAAATCGGCCTCCTCTACCTCTGCCTCTACCTCTGCCAGCATTTGAGTAGAAGACAGTTTCTTTTGAAGTTCCTGCTGAAGAAGATGCACCACCATCATTTCTCTGCTCTTCAGAAATTAGAAGAGCAATCAGCTCCTCAAAATCAGGAAATTTTTCACGGATGGCAATGGATGTCCGGAACTATGCATAATCCTTTCCTAGACCATTCAAGGTCACAGAAACCAAATCATCATCATCCACTGGCGACCCAATGGAAGCAAGTGCATCTGCAATTTTCTTCACTTTCATGTGGTAGTCATTTATGCTCAAATTTTCTCTCTGCACATTGTGCAACTCCTGTTTGAGTTGCATTTTCCTGGCTTGCATATTTGTGCTGTACATTTTTGCCAAAGTATCCCATGCCTCCTTTGGCATACTTGCATCCTGAATATGCACAATCATGGAGTCCGAAATATTGATAGACAGCCAGTACATAACTTTCCTGGCTCTCTCATACCATCCTTTGAATGCCTGCATTTCCTGTTGACTGGGAACATTAGGAAGAACAGGTTCTTCTTCATTTCCTGTAATGAATTCCCAATAGCCTTTTCCCATCAAGAAATTCGTCATTCTAAACTTCCATGCCTGGAAGTTGTTCTTGTCAAGCTTTTTAGTGACAATCTGTGAAAGAGAATCAGATGCCATTACAGAACACTGCAAAATATTATGTCACTACAAAAAACACAGCTTTTTCCTCACACGGGCAGATCTGCAAAACTGACGAAAATGGTATTTCACCACACAGTCACTTCCTAGTGACGATTTTGCATCAACAGGCAACAGGCATGAATCTGCAACTCCCAATATCTCTGCACACAGGCATACGATGCAATTTCTGTGGCACCTTTCCACCGACTAGCCGCATAGTGGTCGCACAGCAAAAAACAGGGCCTTTTTCTGAGTGCCTGCGAAGAACTTCCGCCTTCAAAACGGGCCCTGAAACGGCCTCAAATCAGAAAAATAAAGTCACTAAGGGCTTCGCCCCCCTCGCAGCATACACTGTGCTCTCGCCACACCGCGAAGGGCGTCTCAATTTAAAACAGTGCACTCCTGCACTTTTGGTTGTGCTACCTGCAGAGATTTGCTCCCAAACTCAAAATAGGAAAGCAACACTGGTCCTCTTACCAGGACACCATGAACTTGGCTTGCTTTCTTGAGCTCCTTACCACGAACAAGGCTCTGATACCATGTAAAGATTGTGGGAGACAGGGAAGGAGTCTCACTTGAGGCTTTCTCACAAGCACAATGGGAGAGTACACACAAAGGTGGAGGCTGAAAACAGTTTTTCCTCTTCTTAGTTGTGAAAGCCAAAAAAACTCTAGTACAAAGAAATAGAAGAACCCTATATGTGGGTCTCAAACCAAACTCAACTAACTAAGGTGGCATACTAACTGAGCCACGAACTAGTGTAGATAAGGATAGCTGTCATCCAGCTATTATTCGTGGGCAGTGTACCAACCGCATCTCCAGCTAACAAGTCGGTGACATAAATGCACAAGAGTCACCCTGGCATATCGTGAGTGGAGCTCGATATCTCAACAATCTTTTGGGAGCAATATAACATTTTGGGGCACCCTCCCACTCCTGGGAAGTCATACACATATAGGACGGGTACTCAACACCCCCCAGGGGTCGGCAGTACAGACTCCAAACCACCCCAATCCCACACTAGCTGAGATTACCCTAGTGGAGTCGAGATAGCCTAGCAGGCTAAAGAGCTAAGCCCCTTCTCCCCCCTTGCAGTCAGGAGGCCCCTATGCCTCATAGTGCCGCTGTCGTACTCCTGTGTAGTTGAGAGTCACTTCTCCAGCTATGAGTGGCCAGCATACTCCCGTGCAAACAAGAGTTCCTTCTCCAGCTACAAGTGGCCAGCGTACTAGCTCAACATGACAAGGTAGTAGGCATAGTAGTAGGGAGAGCAGTGGGGGATGCATGGCATAGTGCTTTGGGGGAGGTAATGGTGGGGGCGGGGATGATTCAGATGATGCAGACGTTCCAGAGGGTGATGGTACAATCTTCTATGACATCATCAGACAAGAGGCATCTTGATGGATGCACGCGGGAAGGACATCACGGCCTTCTTACACTTTGTAATTGCTAGCAACTATAGAGATTTCTTTATTCACCTATAAAGACTAGCCAAAAAAGTTGGCTGATGAGACCCTCGCTATTGTTCACTCTAGGTATCCCAATCCTCCCAATGTTCAATTCACAAATAAATGGGCCAAGTCGAAGATTGTTATGATACTTGTTGCCACAATAAAAGATCTTCTGTTAAGAGGCAGGCACTAGCCGAGATTGCCAGGAGAGAGGGAGGTCAACCACCAAGGGGCCGGCCCCACACCACTCACAAGCCTGAGTAGAAGAAAGCAATGAAGGCAACGAAGGTAGACCCCCGTCCGTAGTAGGTGGAGGCACAAAGGATCCAAATGGAGCAATATGGAAACATGCATTTTGGAGCATGGTGTGTTGAATCATGGGTGGCTCAATTTGTAAGGATCGATCTCAAATTATATTGTGTTTATGTGGTTTATTAGGAGGTTGTTTCTTTGTACTAACCCCTCCACAAATTGTGTCATCTTGCAACTTGATATCGTGGGCAGGTACCCTACTCCTATCGAGATAGCCTACCACTGCCACCATTGCATAGAGGCACTTCTATGATGATGGGTTGATTACTAAGGAGCAGTATATCCGGGCTAGTGGAGTGTCCCCCCAGGTATTTAAAAGTAATTAAATAATGTCAATATTGTAAATAAAGATTTGATTTTTCATACATTGATACATGTTGTCCCTCGTTTACATGGCCCTAGGGCTAATCTCAGGAGAACATACCATTCAAAATTTTTGGACTTTCTCGTTTGGACTTTTTTTGGAGCATATCTTCTCCACTCAACTTGACTTAGTGAGCTCAAAAATTGGGTTTTTTAGAGCACTAAATGTGTCACTTATATACAAATATGGCCTTACTAAGCTAAAAAGTCAAGTTGTGACCTCTAATTTTAAAAAAAATGGCTCAGTGAAGCTATAATTCCCAAACTCATGCATGGTGCCCCCATCCAATAACTATAATAATAATAATAGTAGTCTCCTAACTCTAGTTCAATTTTAACACTATGAAGGAAGGGAAAATATGACACCATATGAAAAGTGTTTATTGAATTCAACATATAAGTGGTGTATAGATACACCATTTTTTTGAAAAAAAAGAGTTTGTTGAATTCAATATATAAGTGGTGTATAGATACACCCTTTTTTTGAAAAACAAACCATACAATAAATTATCTTATTGGTGGTGTATAGATACACCATTTGTATGGAAAAAAGCATACAAAACATTATCTTATGCATCTGAATCTCGTTTAGAGTCATCAGATTCATGTAATGTATTTGCGCTTGATGGGTCAAGTCTTGCCAAATGATGTTTAATATGGACACGACTTGGATCAAGGATTGTGATACATTTTTCAACATTGTATCCATGCTTCTTTTTAAAACTTCGTGTCCTCGATTTCCAGCAATGAATAATGCTATTGACTTCCACCTCTGTTAATCCCTCATTATTTGGAACCCATTCACGTTTCTTTTGCAAGCATCCCTCATAGAGTTGTTTTTTTATATATCTTCTTGGGAGATTTTTCAATGGCTTTGGTTCATACCATAAAGTTGTAAATGTTATAGGAGTTCCCTTGTCATCCCTTTCTATCTCAGCAACCTTTGCAACCCAAATTGGGCCACCTTGGTCCTCGGGGGGGTCACTATGTATAAACCCTCTATACCACGTGCGTTCAAGGCCTATTTCTAAAATCCCTTATCTGTAAATTTTTCATTAATAAAATGTACCCCTTTTCTATACAAGTCTGTAAATTTTTCTCAAAACTATTTTAAATAGTCCCTTATGTATATTTATTTCTGTAAATTTTAGAAACAAAAAATATCCTTCTATTGAACTCACGGGATAGGGTTACATATGATGAGTGACCCCCCCGAGCCTTGGTCATCCAACTCTGGACTTGGATAGATGCCCAAACTGTAATAAATAGACCCTCTTCAATCTCATTAGATGGTATAAACTCTGGTAATGGTTTTTCTCCCTTCCTGCCACAATATTTTTGAGGTAAAAGACATTCCTATGCTTCCTCCATATCTACTAACATATTTATATCCAAAGGAAAACTTGGTGACCTAGCTTGTTCCGGCCAAAAGGATTCACAATATTCAATGCTCATTAAGTTTTCTTATCTTTCTAAAGATTGGATAAGTGCTTCAGTTGATTTAATTGTCTCCAAATTCTTAGTTGATTGCTCATGATATTTTTGCTTCATACTTTGAAGATGTTTAATGAAGGCTTTCAAGCCTTTCATTTCATCTATGTAAAGTGATTTGTTTTTTGCAAGAACAAATCTAGTTTCCTCCAATGGAATTATTCGTTGTAATAAAGCATATGACTCACTCCATAAATGATCTCCATCTACTGAGTAGTGCTTCTGTTGCATCACTAGAATATTGTTATGCATGTGAAACCGAAAGTAGTGTGGATTTGTGTGTCCTATTAGGGTATCATCTCCTGTTTGTAAATGTGGCTCTATGAATGCTCTCCAATCTCCCATCCTCTCTAAGATAGCCACTTCTGATTCTTCCTTGCAAGAACCTCCAATTTTTTTCCGAATTCGAAATAGCATATCCTCCATTGTCAAAACACCCATTGCCCTCAACTCACTAGAGATAACAAAGAAGATTTGATCTATGTCTTCATGTGTATGGCCGACAAGAAGAAAGCCAGCTTGCACTTCTTCAAACATTTTCAAACCAACCAGCATAGAGCATAAACCAAATATATATTTATTCTTATTCTCTCTCCAACAATTATCAGCTTGTATTTGCAATGTGTTAGGTAAACATCCGTGAGCATCTTTGACCTTTCTTATTGCTTTATTGATTGATGTAACAACCTAGTTACTATCATGGTCATGCAAACTATCAATCCATACATCACAAAAGATTCAATATCCATGTACTAATACTCCACACAAGTGTTTTTTTAGTCCACGTTTGCCCTCCAATGCCGGTGGGATACGTCTATATCGTGGTAAAGTGGTTGTATTCTGGTCCATGCCATCAATGGTGATGCACATGGACTTATCGACATGTGAAATAGCTTCCTCTCACCAATAAGCATACAACTTTTGAGCATCCTGCACATGACATAAATTGATTGATCGCCATTTAATATATCTTCCTCGCTACTACTCACATTTACTATGTTCAATGGCATTTTTTAATTCATCACATCTTACATTTTGACATCCTTTGCTTTGATGGTGTCTTGACATGGCAAAAATCTCTACGCCAAATTTTGTACAAGGTTGATCGTGAAATCATGCTCTCGTCTCTATCTTGTAAAGTTTTATTGACACTTTCTAGGACGACCTTCTTTGTCATTCCCAAAGGAAGATGTTGTTGGCATTCGACATGTCCATCTAGCATTGTTGGTTGAAGATGAGGCTGCGGTGATGCATGGTCTTCGAGAACTTGCTTTAATGTCGAGGTTGCATTTATAGTGCTTCCATGGCATTTAAGCTTGTAGGTATTTCCATGAATTGTATGAACCACTTTTTCTTTCACCTCTACCCAGATGGTCCAGTATGTGCCATGTGATAGTCCAGTTAACCATTGATATCCTCGATTGCAAATGGGTCTCCCATTAACCATGGGTTTCAATCTAGGTTTACAGTGTCTTGTGCTCAAGTCTTGATTAGTGCCTTGATGAAGAAAGCACAAAAACTCTTGAAGAAGATACTTATGTCTATTAGGTGCTGTCTTACTCTAAATACCAAGGTGTATGGCTACACAATCATCTTTCCTAGCTTTTCTAATGCAAAGTCTCTTGCAACAAACTCGCATAAGAATCATTTCCATATTCTCCTCGGATAGCATTACATGTCTCTTTCGTTCTGGAATTGATGCCATGATTCTTCACCTCTTCACACTCACATACTTTCTTTTTGTAAATAGTGTCTTGCGTTTTCTAGTTGTAAGACCATCAAACCTCAAATCCATTTCCCTTGAATCTTCATCTTTATAATCAAATGCTATGTGGGCTTGAGAATTATTTGATACCTTATAATATCTTGGAAATGGCAATCTGGTAAACATGTTCATTGATGTCAATTTGTTGCCAATGCCTCTTGAATTTTGTGGTTGAACTGTTTCTCCTTTGTAACTCAAGATTCTCCCCTCTATATTCTCTGGCATGCTAGCAACAATATTATGAACAACATGACAAGTCTCAGATTCTCTGCCCCTTTTGCCTTGTGTTCGAGTGGTAACATCATGATCATTGTCACTAATATCATCAATTCTTGTTATTGCATCACTTATCCCATCGATCTTTGCATGTATTTTTCTTTGTGGTCCCATCTTATTATTCTCAACACAAGACAAGTCTTCTATATTAGTAAGCATGTTTGAGTCACTTGCAACACAAGACAAGTCTTCTATACCAGTGAGCCTGTTCCAGTCACTTGCAACATAGGACAAGTATACTAGTGAGCCTATTCGAGTCACTTGCAACACATGATAAGTCTTCTATACCAGTGAGCCTGTTCGAGTCACTTGCAACACAAGACAAGTCTTCTATACCAGTGAGTATTTTTGAGTCACTTGCAACATAAGAAACCTTTTCTACATCAACATTTGTTACTATAATGTCCTCAATACGTGTGAGCATGCCACTATGATACTCTTGATTACTACTATAGCTTCTCATCAATTTGGATCCCATTTGTGTTATAGTCTTTTCTTCTGATAATATTCTGTTGTGTCTTGGGCAAACTTGATTTCAAGAAAGCTAACCCCCATTTACAAGTACTATGAACTTATAGTTGAGATGTAGTATTATGGACGTCTAAATGTGAAGTACTATCCATTGCATTTTGAATGACACCTGCACTAGTCAACTTAATTATCTCCACTATACAAAGAAAACTTTGAGCATAGCCCTTAAAGTTGCCAATTGCTAAAACTTCTTTGGAGCAAGATATGATCTCTACTTTTTTCCCCTCAAAATAAGTTTTCTGGATATCTTGAAAGTATGTCTTTGGAACAATTTTGTCTTGGTCCCAGAGTATTCTATGTGCTTGCATATCAAATATATCACATTGTAAGATATCTCCCAATGTTTTAAAGTCTCCATGTGGATATTTTAAATGTACTTCAGGATTTACAACATTGGTGATTATCACTACACATCTTCTCTCACCACAACGTTGGAAATGACACACATTCATAGGATCAAGACTATGGATTTGTACAAAAGCCACCACTTCATTCTTCTTATATAACACCACATCCATACCCTCTGTTAGGGTGAATACCTGTTTTATATACAAAAATAGATTAGCAACTCAAAATGAACATAATAAATAATCATTGAGCTTATTATTACTTAATAACTTTTATATCAAAACTAGCAGAGAAGGCATTAAACCTAAAACCTACATCCTAATCTTTAAATAATTAATACCAAAACATCTTAACCACCGTAAATCCTAAACTTTAAACATTTAATTCCTAAACCCTAAACCCTAAATCTTTAACTCCTAAACAATAAATCCTAAACCTTAAACCCTAAACTCTAAATCCTAAACCCTAAATCTTAAATCCTAAACCCTAAACCCTAAACTCTAAACCCTAATCCTAAAATACAACCAAAATTTAATGAATTTTTTTAATTTGTGCAACAGGTTGGATATATCCTCCAATAGGCTTGAGCAACAGGTTGGGGGATATATCCAACCTGTTGCACAAATCAAGAATTTTTCTTATTTGTGCAACAATTTGATATACAGTTGGGGAATATATCCAACTTGTTGCACAACTCAAGAATTTTCTTGATTTGTGCAACATATTGGATATACCCCCCAACCTGTTGCTCGAGCAATAGGTTGGGGCGTATATCCAACCTGTTGCACAAATCAAGAAATTTCTTGATTTGTGCAACAGGTTGGATATACCCCCCAACCTATTGCTCGATCTTGATTTGTGCAACAGTTGGGGGTATATCCAACCTTGCACAAATCAAGAAAATTCTTGAGTTGTGCAACAGGTTGGATATAGATCCCAACCTGTTGCTCAAGCAACAGGTTGGGGTCACCCCAACCGAGGCTTGTTGTTGGATATATCCCCCAACCCGTTGCTTGAGCAACAAGTTGGGGGGTATATCCAATGTGTTTCACAAATCAAGAAAATTCTCGATTTGTGCAATAGGTTCAAGCAATAGGTTGGGGGGGTATATCCAACCTGTTGCACAAATCAAGAGAATTCCTTGATTTTTGCAATGGGTTGAGTGCACCATTAACCTATTCCACTTGCAACAGTTTGGGGGATATATCAAACCTATTGCACAAATTGAAAAAAATCATTAAATTTTTGATTATATTTTAGGGTTAGGGTTTAGGGTTTAGTATTTAGGGTTAAGGATTTAGGGCTTAGGATTTAAGATTTAGTGTTTAGGGTTTCGAGTTTATGATTATGTTTTTAGGGTTTAGGGTTTAGGATTTAGGGCTTAGGGTTTAGGGTTTAGGGTTTGGAATCTAGGGCTTAGGATTTAGGATTTAGCATTTAGGGTTTATGATTATTGTTTTAGGGTTTAGGATTTGGGTTTTAGGGTTTAGGGTTTAGTATATAAGATCATGAGCTTAGAGTCTAGAATCTAGGGTTTAGAATTGAAAATTAGGTTTTAGAATTTAAGTTATAGGGGTTAAGGTTTAAGGTTTAGGGTTTAGAGATTATAACTATTATATAAGTTTAAGAGCTTAGATTGTATAACCTAAGATTTAGGAAACTTTAGGATTTAAGATCTAGGGTGTAAGATTTAAGGTATATAGACTATATAAAATATGCATTCCAAAGTATTTAGTTTAGATATATATAGACTATATGTTATATGCTTTCCAAAGTGTTTTGTCTATAGGTACGATCCTTTGCAAAGGCTTTACTTTAAGTAAGTATAATTCTACCTAGTCAAAGTATCCTACTGATTAGGGACAAGCACATAGGCTAAAAGCACACTGATTCATATTTTCTTACATTCATGCTGCATGGTGTATCAGAAGGTACGATCCTTTGCAAAGGCTTTACTTTAAGTAATTATAAGTCTACCTAGTCAAAGTATCCTACTGATTAGGGACAAGTACATAGGCGAAAAGCACACCGATTCATATTTTTTTACATTCATGTTGCATGGTGTATCAGAAGAAATGAAAAAGTATGTGATAAGAGATATTCAGAAGAAATATGTATTCCATATCATGGATACCATGGATATCTGGTGATTGCTAAAGTAAAAAAATGATATGGATGCAATGATATTGTAGTTTTGTGCAAAGCCTTAAACAAAGTTTAAGGCTTTTGCAAAGTATTACACATAGTAACAAAGATAAGTAAGTATGCTAAACCTCTTCTAGATTCTATGGTTTTAAATACCTACCTTACAAATACATTATCTAATTTTTCATTCTTCGACTAACTAACAAGTATTATACACATGGAAGAAAAGCATACATGCTAAAAGTAAGTGTGTAAATTTTAATATTTTCTTATCTTTTATTCAATTCTTTGATTGACTACTTTTTAAAATTGAAAGGTTATTAGTATATAATCTACATAATTTTAAATGTTATTAATGTATAATATTAATAATTTATATATTTATTTAAATTTATATAATTATTAATTTATATTTATATTAGTTTTTAAGTTAATAATGTATAGAATAGCAATATATTCACTAATTCTTCAATGTTTTAAGAATAAGTATTATATAAAGCACATATGCTAGAAGACCTCCCTTTCAAGTTATATTTTTTAAATTAATGTATTTATATATTTATTTATATAATAATTATATTAATTTATAGATTAATAATATATATTTTTAGCAAAATTATATTTTAACATTAGTTAATCAAAATTTATTATATTATGGAGTAAAAATATTATAAATGTATTTCTTATATTAATAAACTGTCGTGAGAAGAGTTTTTTGGAAAGATTTATAATTAAATTTTGTTTTGAAGTTGTTGCATACACAATAGGTAGGGAGGTTTGAGTGGTTTTGAGGTTGAGAGAGAAATTTGTAATAAAGTGTCGTGAGAAGAGTTTTTTGGAGAGATTTATGATTAAATTTTGTTTTGAAGTTGTTGCGTACGCAATAGGTAGGGAGGTTAGAGTAGTTTTGAGGTTGAGAGAGAAATTCATAATAGATTGTTTTTTTTTTAAAGGAGTTTTTTGGAGAGATTTATGATTAAATTTTGTTGTGAAGTTGTTGCGTACGCAATAGGTAGGGAGGTTTGAGTGGTTTTGAGGTTGAGAGAGAAATTTGTAATAGATTGTTTTTTTTTGTTGAGGAGTTATTTGGAGAGATTTATGATTAAATTTTGTTTTGAAGTTGTTGCGTGTGCAATAGGTAGGGTTTGAGTGGTTTTGAGGTTAAGAGAGAAATTTTGTGGTTTTGAGGTTGAGAGAGAAATTTGTAGTAGATTTTTTTTTTTTTTGGGAAAATTGTTGCGTGCCTAATAGGCTAGAAGAGAAATTTCTGAAAATAGGTTGTGAGAGTTTGAGGTAAAGAGGAAAATTTGTGGGAAAAAAGATTTAATGCAAAAATAGTTTTTTGAAGTTGTTGCATACACACAAGACGTATATAGACGTTGTAAAGAATCTTTTTTTTTTAATAAAAGCAAAATTTTGGTTGAATAGAATGGTATGTTGTGTATGTTGGGAAGTAGCAAGCTAAGGGTGTCCACTTTTTGTTCACTCCCCAATCCTAAGGAGGTGGAAAAACAAGCTTTTTAGCACACAAAAATGCAAATCTCACCTCACCTACTTCCCTATGGATCTAGTCTTTGAAGTCTTCTGACACAACATCACACTTGATATTGTGCACACAATCGTATAGTCTGATCGAAAATTCGATGCACACACAAAAAATTTCTTTGTGTCACACGGCATGGTTCCAGGGTGGTCACACATTTGTCACGAACAAAGAGTGTCATATAAAATTCTAAATTTCTCACTCATTTTAGATTAAATGTCATTGAAACTTTGTAAGTGGTCTCTTTGCATTATGTAGAGCTTAACTTGATTTATTGGTAATTTTTTGAATGATTTATCTAATTATAAATAATTATTTATAATAAATAAAGTCATAAAATACATGCATTTTAGTAGCACACCACATTTTTTTAGTATTTTGAATAATTAAGCAAATCCAATTCGGTGGAAGGTTAGTAGGCACATAAGGGTGTGCGGTTGAATCATCAAATCCCAAATCCAACGGTTAGATTTAGGAAAATTGAAGTTTAATTTTTACTTTTACTCCTCAGAGGATCAACAAAGAATATTAAAAATAAATCTAGTAATTCTCAAACATAACCAAACATTTCAAAAATGTCAATATTTTTAGTCCTCTGCATGATGAATAAGAGGAAAAATTTTTGGTTAAATTTGAGTAAGGGAAACGTACGATATGGCCTCCAACAGTTAAATCTCCCTTTTGTGGGGGAAAAAGGGCCACCCAAGCCTAATACCAAGACAAGGTAGGCTTGGTATTAGGCTTGGTGAGGTAGGCTAGGAGCATCACCGATCCTAGTGGCAAGCCTTTGGAGTCTGCATGCTGCCCATGTGGAAGGCTGAGTCATCAAAACCATGCCACGTTGTTAGACCACGTGGTGCCATCTCATCAAGCAGATGTGACATCACTCCTTGCCATGTCACCTTACATTGCCACACGTGCTGCCACATGTGCCACCTCATCATTCCACATCATCAGCCATGTGATCACACAATGCCACCTTGGCATACCTCCTCAACCTTGCCACGTCACCAATCCCTCCACCTCAATTTGCCATGTCAATCTACCACCTCATGAATGCCATCTCATCATGCCACATCATGCCCAGTACCACATCATGACCATGCAGGAAGAGACTATATTACCACATCATGACCATGCATGGTGCCACATCAGCCAGATGTATACACATGACGATGTGCGATGCATACAATACCTCGATCGAGGTACATATGCTGGGTGAGGCATACAATACCTCGTTCGAGGTATGTGACCGAGGACACCTAGGGATACCTCGATCGAGGTTCACACATACATGCGCAATGCACTCAATACCTCGATCGAGGTATAAGGTCTGATCGCGGCTCTGGGCATAGCAGACCTCTCCACCAAAACTAAGCCAATTAGTATCAATCTTAGCACCTCTCCACCAATAATAATGAAGAGCAATCTAGTGGATGAGTTGAGGCTCTCTATAAGACACCACATTTTGGTTCATTTCACCCATTCTCAGCCATTCTTGCCTCCTCATCACTTTGTCACACCTTCCATCCTACTTTCATTGAGAATGGGTTCTCAAAGCCCTAGAGCTAGTAGACGTGAAAGATGTAGGAACCCCCCCCCAAATCTCATTGACGAGGAGCGCAAGCGGAAGGCTCGTGAGCGCAAGAGAGCCTCTAGAGCTCGAGCTCGCGCTGCCACCACTGATCCACCTCCAGCTCTACCTCTACATCCCACCTCCACCCCCACCCCCACCTCCATTGTCCCCCCATGCTCATCCGCTCCCCTACCTCTAGCCTCCGCCCTTCCCCTAGCCACCTACATTTTGGCCTCCACCTCTACCTCTTCCCCCTCCACCCTCCCCCCTCCCCCTCCCCCTCCCCCCGCTCTGCTTGGCGCCTCCCTTCCCCCGTCCACCCTACCATCTCCCATTGATCCCCTTGCCCCACCTTGCAGCAGCAGTGTTGCTTCACGACGTGACTTGCCGAAGTCCACTATCTGTCGTCGTACTAGCAAGATTGTGCAGTCTTTTTTTTGTGACCTCACGCCAGCTTCGTAGTCTTCTCTTCTTACGTCCCTGATTGATCACCCTGACTTGGTAGAGTGTAGGAGGCTTGCTAGTCTTGGTGCACGTAGAGATAGGGTTGTATCTAGCGAGGTCCTTAGCAGTGTTCGACGTTCCTATGCTTCTATTAAGCATAGGAACTCCAATGATGCCTTGGCAGCATGTCGTGCTATTGTGGCTGCCATTAGTAGACCTCATATGATAGGCCATGTGCGTACCGCTTCGTGTCTTCTTCATATTGCACCGCGCACATTGCGAGCAGGCATCATTAGGAGGCAGAGTCTAGAGGATAGTGAGACTGATGCTCTTTGGGCTTTGAGTGGTCGTGCACCTCGCAGCAATCAATTGTTGGATAATTCCACTAGGTCCTTCATACAACAGTTTTGGGAGGAGCATTGCAGAGCATCCCCGATGTTCAAGAAGGCATTGCGGAAGAGGGTGTCATGCGGTGTGTACATTGAGCATGGTGCATGTTTTTTGGAGTGTACCCAGACTGAGTTGTACACTCAGTTTGTAGAGGCGCACCCGAAGTTCAAGATTGGGCAGAGGTCATTTGAGTGATGCAGGCCATGGTTTGTGCGATGCTCTCAGGAGCGTGACACATGCTGTTGTCGCTACCATGTGGATTTTGGATTGATGTATGACGTATTCCATTCCCTTGATGGTCATAGGGGAGTGGTTCCTACTAGCCCTCGCGACTTCATTCATTCCATATTGTGTACACGAGATGGTGATGCTTTATTCCACTCCCTTGATTGTGTGGAAGGCACGTGTACTTTGTGTGGTGACTTTGCTAGAGTGCCACGAGTTGCACTAGATACTTGTGATGTGCAGATGGTTCGTTGGCAGCAGTATGAGTACTGTACCTTGACATTAGATGGTGGTGCACAGTCGAGGAGGTTGCAGCTTGTGGGGAAGGAGACACCACGTGTTGTATTCATTGACTGTTTTCGAGGGAAGCTGTACCGCTACATACGCCACTTGCACACTGCGAAATGGGAGGATCGTCAGTTTCGTGCATGTTTGAGGACATTTCCTATAGGGGTGGTTGTCTCAGTGGTGGACTTTGCAGAGAATTACACCTTTGCACCACAGCATGAGATCCAATCGGAGTATTATTTCTCCGAACAGGTGACGTGTGATTGAGTATTGATTTTTTCCCCGCCTCATTATATTGAATTATTTCAATAGTCATATTTTTTTTTCAATGCCATATTGCAGGTTGCTATATTTGTGCACATTAGCTATCGTCATGCACAGGCTCATGTGGATGGCATTGATAGCACCATGGACTCACGCATCATTGTGCGAGAGTATCACTTCTACATTAGTGATGATCGATCGCATGATGCCCATTTTGTGCAACATTGCTTCACTTTGCATGATAGTTTCTTGAGGGATCATGGTGTCACATGGCAGCGGCGTTGGATCTGGTCAGACGGTTGCGGTGGTCAGTTCAAATCCGCTAGACAATTTTATTGGTTCTGCAGATGGCACCGTGAGACAGGCATTCCGATCACATGGAGCTACTTTGAGACAGGGCACGGTAAGGGAGAGCACGATGGTGTAGGTGCTTGCGTGAAGCGTGCTTTGCGTCGATACCAGTTGCGTCACAGTGCCGATCGCTTCAACGATGCACATGATGTGGTGCGGTGGTGCAGCCACACTAGTGCTACGTCCTCGTTTCAGTCGCGTGATGATAGGGTGGTGAGCCGATATTTTTGGTGCGTGGACATTGGGAGTCTTGATCGGTCGAGGCCTTTTGATTGTCGTTCTATGCCTGGCACTCTTGATTTCCATTCCATCAGGAGCGTAGGTGAGTCTCACCCCGCGATCTTTTCTCGACGGTTTGCATGTTTTTGCTCAGCATGCATTGATGATGATTGGGGAGGGTGCTCCATGATACCATGGGCCGATCCATGGGTACAGCGAGTGCTTTCTCCCTTCCAGCCTTGGGAGGAGATACATGATGATCAGGATGCAGGATTCAGTTCCTCTAGAGATTATGACCAGCTTACAGATATTTTGCGTATTGGTGATATCTTCGTGGTTATTGCTTCGGAGGGCAATGAGGAGGGTGTGGATTATTACTTGTTGCGATGCTCTATGCTGAAGAGTGTGCTGAATGAGGATACAGTGGATGGGCATGGGATGCACTTCAATGCTCATAGCATGATCATAGGTGGCCACTATTTTCAGCAGATACAGAGGCGTGGTCGCTATATTGAGTTCCAGGAGTACATGGCAGATCGGGAGGCATACATGTATTCTCATCTTGTTGTTGGGATCAAGATTACTTTGAGTCGTGTTCACACTCGCAAGGCGACGTCCACTCCACGATGGCGCCTTGCAGTGGCGGATCACGAGAGCATACTTGCAACTATTGGCATGAGAGCTGATCCTGAGGAGTAGCACATTACATATCATATTTTTTGGGATCATCAGTTGATCAGATTGATTTTTATTGGGTATCACTAGTTAATTACACTTTTTTGTATTCGATATGTATAGGCTCACTGTGTGACCATACCATTGTAATTTTCATGGACTCATATTTTGTATTTCACTATGATGGCTATATACACGTTCATACACATCATTGTATTAGATTCTATTTTTAACATGATGTCCGATGTCTTCTCAATGGGATTTGTTGTGTTTGTAATACAAAAAATTGTTTATTAGTAGTAATGTTGTAATTTGTTTTGTGCATTAGGACATTTTAAAAACGTGACTAAGAAAATTCGCGCACGTACTAACGAAATACGCATGTGGACTTGCTTGTTGGGGATGAAACTTCGCACGACTCTTAGGCCACCCTAGACATACATCCACGCGAGATTTGGTCTGAATTGATTTGGTGTGCGCCACGTGGAAGGTACAATGCGTACATTTTTACAATCCCTACTAGCACTCGTGACTACATATGAGCTATGGCACATGTACTAACGAAATGCGCGTGTGGACTTATCTGTTGGGAATGAAACTTCACACGACTCTTAGGCCACCTAGACATACATCCACGCAAGATTTGGTCTCCAACTTATTTGGTATGCACCACGTGGAAGGTATAATGCGTACATTTTTACAATCCCTACTAGCACGACTACGTGTGAGAAATGGCACACGTACTAACCAAATATGCATGTGGACTTATCTGTTGGAGATTAAACTTTGCACGGCTCCTAGGTTACCGTAGACGTACATCCACGCAAGATTTGGTGCCCAACTGATTTGGTATGTGCCACGTGGAAGGTACAATGCGTACATTTTTACAATCCCTACTAGCACGACTACGTATGAGCTATGGCGCATGTACTAACGAAATACGCGTGTGGACTTATCTGTTGGAAATGAAACTTCGCACGACTCTTAGGCTACCATAGACGTACATCCATGCAAGATTTGGTGCCCAACTGATTTGGTATGCGCCACATGGAAGGACAGTTGCATACATTTTTACAATCCCTACTAGCACTCGTGACTACGTATGAAAAATGGCGCACGTACTAATGAAATACGCACGTGGACTTATCTGTTGGGGACGAAACTTCACACGCCTCTTAGGCTACCCTAGACGTACATCCACGCAAGATTTAGTCTCCAACTGATTTGGTATGCGCCACGTGGAAGGACAAATGCATACATTTTTACAATTTCTACTAGCACGACTAAACCCTAAATCCTAAACCCTGTTGGGCACGAAACTTCACACGCCTCTTAGGCTACCCTAGACGTACATCAACGCAAGATTTGGTCTCTAACTGATTTGGTATGCGCCACGTGGAAGGACAAATGCATACATTTTTACAATTTCTACTAGCACGACTAAACCCTAAACCCTAAACCCTAAACCCTGGACCCTAAATCCTAAACCCTGTTGGGCACGAAACTTCACATGCCTCTTAGGCTACCCTAGACGTACATCCACGCAAGATTTGGTCTCCAACTGATTTGGTTTGCGCCACATAGAAGCAATCCCTACTAGCACGGCTAAACCCTAAACCCTAAACCCTGGACCCTAAATCCTAAACCCTGTTGGGGACGAAACTTCACATGCCTCTTAGGCTACCCTAGATGTACATCCACGCAAGATTTGGTCTCCAACTGATTTGGTTTGCGCCACATAGAAGCAATCCCTACTAGCACGGCTAAACCCTAAACCCTAAACCCTAAACTCTGGACCCTAAATCCTAAACCCTGTTGGGGACAAAACTTCACATACCTCTTAGGCTACCCTTGACATACATCCACGCAAGATTTGGTCTCCAACTGATTTGGTTTGCGCCACGTAGAAGCAATCCCTACTAGCACGGCTAAACCCTAAACCCTAAACCCTAAACCCTGGACCCTAAATCCTAAACCTTGTTGGGGACGAAACTTCACACGCCTCTTAGGCTACCCTAGACGTACATCCACGCAATATTTGGTCTCCAACTGATTTGTTTTGCGCCACGTAGAAGCAATCCCTACTAGCACGGCTAAACCCTAACCCCTAAACCCTGGACCCTAGATCCTAAACCCTGTTGGGGACAAAACTTCACACGCCTCTTAGGCTACCCTAGATGTACATCCATGCAAGATTTGGTCTCCAACTGATTTGGTTTGCGCCACGTAGAAGCAATCCCTACTAGCACGACTAAACCCTAAACCCTAAACCCTAAACCCTGGACCCTAAATCCTAAACCCTGTTGGGGACGAAACTTCACACGCCTCTTAGGCTACCCTAGATGTACATCCACACAAGATTTGGTCTCCAACTGATTTGGTTTGCGCGACGTAGAAGCAATCCCTACTAGCACGACTACACGTTAGCGTACCACCAAAGTCAAAAGAAAATAGTAAAATTAAATTGTGGCCTAACATGTCACACCTTCCTTGTACTCCCATACATGAGTAGAGTTTAAAAGGGAGAAGTGGGATTGTTAATATGTGTATATTATTTTGGTGCATAGCCACAACAACCCTTTCTTTTTACATAAACCAAATACCAACACTTTTCCTTATACCAACCGCCAATCCTTTCTCTTGTACATAAACCACTAAATGCAAAAGAAAATAGTGAAATAAAATGGTGGGCTAGCATGCCACACCTTCCTTGTATTCCCGTATACATGCATTAATTGCCAATTGTGTTGATTTCTCTTCTTTATGTTCATTATCTTTTATACATGCATAATAATTAGATTGGTGCATTGGCAAATGTCATATTAAGGAAATTGAAATAGTCCTTAGAAACTTGGAAGGCATATGCGATTGTGATTTGGAAGGCACATGTGATTGTGGTTCGAATATGACAAATAATTAGGTCTTGTTTTCTTTGATCACCAATTAGCACAAGTATTGTTAACAATAAGAGACAAATTAAACACTGAGTCATAATAAATAACAGCAAAATCATGCAAAGGACAAGTCTAACTCCATTTTTGAAAAAAATCCCCAAAAAATTTATATTTTTTAAAAATTGTAGGGACAAAATATATGCTTCATGTCAATAATATTAAAAAACTAAATTGTGAAAAAAGAATGCATAAAATATTACTTATATTTTATTGCAAAACCTAAAAATGTCTAGTATTACCATTTGCAAAAAGTATTCTCTCCTTTAATTTAAGAAACATGACAAATTGCAAAGGAGAAGAAACTGCTTCATTCAACTAAGAGAGTTGCTAGAGCTTTTTCTTTGAAATACCAATCGTTTTCTATGCAAGTGCCCATATCAAATCCATATAAAAGAATTTCTACACCCTACAAACTAAGCATGTCCACACATTGGTGATTTCTCGAATTTTTTCCTTTTGTCATGTTGTTTAAGTATCTCTAGATCACACATTCCCTCAAGTTCATTGGTGTTGAAAGAATTTTTTATCAATTGATTTACACATAGGTAACAACATTGCCCTCGGAGTCATGGATAAGTTTTGTACCAATATACATTTCTAGAATACTTTTTGTAAATAGCATAAATTGAAAGTTGGTAAAATTGATGTTACTTTAATATCTAATTTCATTTGATGAAACAATTTTACATTGGGCTATGGCATTGTCTAAAAAAAGTAATTTTCTTTTTATACAAATTAGTTTATCAAATGGTTGAATTTTAACATATTTTGATATTAAGATCGGAAGGCTAGATTTGGAAGCATGAATATGACAATAGTTGTCTTTTTGAAAAATTGATGAAAATTTGGATTTTGAAACACTTTATTGACAAACATGAATAGAATAAAATTTTTGTTTAAAAAATGAAAAACTTTTATCAGCAAAATAAAATTTTCATCCAAAAAAAGATGAATTTTGATATGCTTAATGTTTAATGTTTGCAATTAATGTTTAATGTTTACAATTACTTCACATGGCATTCTTTTTTAAATACCTTATGTATTAAACAAACTATAAACTGAGATAAACTGAGATAAACAAAGTGTGAAGAACATCATGAAAGTACGAAAATGCTCATACATCATAAAAGTGGAAACAATATCATGAAAGTACCAAAATGAATCTGTACATCATCATCATCATGCTGCAAAAGTGCATCCCTATACAAGAAACGTGTGAAGCCTAAACAATCAATCTGAATCTGAATCTGATAACTCTACATATGATCCTCTAGTGGAACGCTGACGTGGCTCCTGTATGACTCGCTGCCCAACCGTCCCCGCTGTGTGCCCTCAGGCAATGCCGGCTCAGATGGGCCAGCCTCATCACCTGCATGAGATGGGCCAGCCTCATCCTGATGAAGAGGAGGGCATGCTGCATGCGCCACTGCTGCCATCTCTGCCTCCCTCGCCTCCTCTATGTACGCGTGTCTCAGCTCCCATAGCCGTGCATTTGCGAATACTCGTGCCTCAAATCCAGTGCGAGTAATCATCTCTACATGTGAAAGACGCTGGTCTCGGCCCCGCCCTAGCTGCTGCTCCACCCACTGCTGCAATGATGTCTGCAGCTCCGCCTCTCACTCAATCCGGCATGCCTCCTTCGCTCGTGCCTCATCACCTGGCATGAAATCACCGTACGAAAAGCGTCGTGGAACGCATGATGCAACCACCGATGTATCCGCACCCTCCTGCATCAGCAATGCTCTCTGTGCCTCCTCCCTGTAGTGCTCTATCAAGACTACACAGGCGAATGGATCAATAGCCTGACGATGACCAGGATATAGATCATCCATGCCCAGTCCTCTGTATGTCACCACATCAATGTCGGCAAAGCATACAGGGCACACTGAACGTGCCACCATGTGGCAGGTCATGCAGTGGAGATGTGCGATGTGGCCGCACCCTAGTCCAAACCACCCTACGGTGTCAAAGTCCTCGTGGCAGAGGACACAAGTGGCAGTAGGAAGCCTCGCTACGACTGCTGCATCTATGGGTGTCCTAGTCGGCACATCTACAGGAGGAGCAGGGTATAGGGCCACACTGGGGTCGATCCTATGGCACGACGGATCACGACTAATATGCCCCAACTGCAAAATATAGTGCTCTGCGCGATAGTATGCTATGCGTGTCCGAATCCTCTTCTCCTCCAAATCTGTCTGCAACAGTCGTACGCGAGACTCCATCTCCTGACGCAATAGATGTGCCTGCAATGCAAACATGTCGCATACATGGTGAGAATTAACCAAAAAACTTCAGTTCAAAACACGCTACAAAAAAATAAACTAACATAATCAAAATAACTAACCTCGTCCCTAGACTCGGCCAACACAGCCTCCAACTCTGCAATCCGTCTGTCTCGAGCCTCCAACTTGTGCTGAGGCACCGTAGATGTGGGAGGTGGTGTAGATGTGGGATGCTCCATCGATGATCGAGGTGGGGGAGGTGGAATCGCAATAGATCTCGATAGGGCGGAGACCATGTGCTGCAAGGATGATGCCACTGAATGAACATCCCCCCTAATCTGTCCTCCCACCGCTCGCAATGCCGGTGCAGGGATGGTGTGCAACTCTGGTCCCTCGCGTCGACACCAAACACCTACAATCTGACGCTCCTGACGCCCCATCCTACCACGTCTCGCTCTTGATCCTGGATGGGTAGTACTGAGGTAGTCCACCCGATGACCAAGGACAAACTCAGCGTAAAGCTGCATGGCAAACGACCTAGCTATCTGGCGGTTGTGAGGCAATCGACCACCATTCGCAGCAAGATATCTCGGATAAATGTGTGCTGCTATGATGGGGTGCCTACACCGTAAAATATGCAAGGGGAGCCCTGATCGTGGTCGCTAGCCCTCGGTGTGACCATCCCAAAACATGTCGTCCAAGGCCTCCCTGTGATGTGACTCTCGCTCAAACAACTGTCGAATGGCTCTCCAATCCAAGCCACCACTAGTGATCTCCACCTCGGCCTGTGCCTGAAAGCTATTTACAACGTCCTCAACTATGTCCAATCGACTCAGAGACTCAATAACTGAATCCAGGCTCGCAACCAAGTGAGGGGGTGCCCTAGCATCCTGCAGTGCCCTCATCTCAGCTCTCAGCATCTCTATCTGCATACGAATAGTGGTGCTAGAACTTGTGCGCTGGCTGGCGCATGCACAAAAAAAACACATGGAAATTAATATTCTATTTGGGTAATGAAAATAATATTCTATTCAATATGACTTATAATCTATTTACGTAATGAAAACTATTTGTACGTACTCCTTGATGAGGTAGATCCTATGCACCTACCGGTAGATGGGCCAAATGTGTGGCTCAATATTAATCAATATTATTAATAATTCTTAATTTTGATTAGAATTTTTTCACTCTAGTCGTTGCATTTTAAAACTTAGATGTCTCAAATATTTTCTCCTTATATGTTTCCCTTTTCTCACTTTTTATCTAATATGAAACTTTTCCACATGTGGTGTAAGGACCACATTGTCCACTAATGGCCCCTATACTAAGGACAGATAGTGGAGAGGTTTGGTTAATAAGACCTTCTTTGAATGCTTTACTGCCTTGGGTTTGCAATAGATATGGAGGAGATAGAAGGATACCTAATACATTACTTTGAACGATACTACACAAGCAAGGCGCATCTAGTATTTCTCGGACTACACATTAAAAAAGAGAGCGGGTTCACACTACAGACCTTTCAAAGCGAGAACTTTGAGAAAATAAGTAAGCCTTTTCAATATTATCTATTTTGCTTGGGCAATCCACCTCAACTAGTGGCTATTCCTATAGATCATCACTTGGTTCAAGACATTTTGTATAAGACTCACTCGACTTCTAGTTGTAAAAATAGTTTTGGAATGAGATCATCCACATACGTAGCAACAACAAAGGGCACAAGATCCCTAGAAGAGGATTCAAAAACTTTGAAAATTAAATCCTTGGATGTCCCTATGCAATGGGAAGGGTTGCATACGATAACTAATGTTAATTTTGGTTGAGCTCAAGTAATAAGCGTCACCGTTGCCTATGGTTGGACTAGCAAGAAAGAGACCACCCTTGCTTACAATGAAACTAGCATATAATTCCTTGAGCATGTGGTTGACATTCCATGTGTGACATAGTTTCAACGAGGGAAAGGAGATATGTAGCATCTGCACTATTTTGGTTATGAGGTGGTTCACGTGATTATTGATACAAAGTCTTTTTGGGAAAACATCTTAGTCATTTGTAAAAGACAAGATAAATGTTGTTAACATTAGTCATAGGTTTCTCTACAGTGCAAAAAGGGATGTATGTGTGCCACATGGCGAGCTGCCATGTAGCAAACAACATGGAATGGGATGCTTCAAATGTCGACTCTTGAAGGTTATGGAGTTCTCTCTCTCTTAAGTCTCTTATCTATGATCATTAAGGGATGATTAGGAGAGATTCAGTCATTAACAGGCTCTATTTGAACTTAGGTCTATAGTTGATCAAAACACTTGCATATATTAGCATGAATGTGGAATGAATATAGATCCACTAGAGTCCCATGTGCAATGAATGTTAGGTATTCTAGTTAAACTTTCAGTTTCTCTATGGCGTATTTCTTTCTTCTTATACATATAAGAGAAGTAGATGAATTATGGAACTAGACAACAAACATGATCAAAGTGCTAGATCTAAAGCATGCCATAGTGATAGCATAAGAATCTCAAACAGTTTATAGGCACAGACCGTAATATTCGAGTTCTTGAAGACCCATCCAAATATTCTCAATCTAGAAGAATTAGACATTTGCATAACTTAGAAGAATTAGACATTTGCAAACTATTCCATGTCTTCTTAAGGTCTAAGCCACTATTTCATGTCTTCTTAAGGGATATTGAAGATTTGGACTAAGCCACTATCTAGGCATTTCCAAGCTATAGCCTTATCATGCATGCTTAGTCTAATCAATCTATTGACTAATAGGGGACATATGCCTTCAACATATTTCCTAGTAAAATCGATCCTTACTAATTGCCAAGTAGTTAAAGGATGATTTATCATTAGTAATTTCCCAATATATTAGGGATGATTACCCAAGCTTAAACCTAGTTTCCTTCTAAAGAACTTGCTTGTCCCAAAGTGTCTAGTCAACTTCAAGCTTTGGTCACCAACCATGTCACTAGTCAATCTTTAATGTCCAACTCCAATAGTTGACTAGTAGGTTTATGTTTGTGTATTAATTTGATAAGTCGAGCGAGTCTTATACAAAATGTCTTATTAATTTGATAAGTCGAGCGAGTCTTGTGCCTCATTAAACATTTTTTAAATTTAAAATTTTCACATTTTAAATTTTAAATGTCGTAATTCAAAAATTAAAAAAAAATTTACAAATGCATTTCAAATTTATAAATACTTTATAATTATTCCTATGAACGTTTTTTTATTTAATAAAAATAGCTCTATTAAAAAAAAGAAAATCTCATTTTCACATTTTAAATAAAAAATATCGTACTTTATAAATTTCAAAAAAACATTAAAATGCATTATAAATTTAGAAATTTTTTATAATTTTCCTTATAAACTAAAATTTAATTAAATTCTACCAAAAAGAAAATGCTACATAAAAAAAACAGAAATATAGAACATCTTCACATTTTGAATAAAAAATGCCTCATTAAACGTTTTTTAAATTTAAAATTTTCACATTTTAAATTATAAATGTCCTAATTCAAAAATTTAAAAAAAATTTACAAATGCATTTCAAATTTATAAATATTTTATAATTATTAATATGAACGTTTTTTTATTTACTAAAAAAGCTCTATTTTGAAAATAAAATTTCATTTTCACATTTTAAATAAAAATGTCGTAATTCATAAATTTCAAAAAAACATTATATTGCATTTCCAATTTAGAAAATTTTTATTATTTCTCTTTTAACCTAAAATTTAATTAAATTCTACCAAAAAGAAAATGCTACATAAAAAAAACAGAAATATTTAACATTTTCACATTTTTAATAAAAAATGCCTCATTAAACGTTTTTTAAATTTAAAATTTTCACATTTTAAATTATAAATGTCGTAATTTAAAAATTTAAAAAAAAAATTTACAAATGCATTTCAAATTTATAAATATTTTATAAGTATTAATATGAACTTTTTTTATTTACTAAAAAAAGCTCTATTTAAAAAAAAAAATTGATTTTCACATTTTAAATAAAAAATCTCGTAATTCATAAATTTAAGAAAAACATTAAAATGCATTTTATAAATTTTCTTATAAACTAAAATTTTAAATTACGTTTTTTAAAATTAAAATTTTCACATTTTAAATTATAAATGTCGTAATTTAAAAATTAAAAAAAAAATTTACAAATACATTTTAAATTTATAAATATTTTATGATTAATAATTTTTTATTTACTAAAAAAAGCTCTATTTTAAAAAAATTTTTAATTTTCACATTTTAAATAAAAAATCTCGTAATTCATAAATTTCAGAAAAACATTAAAATGCATTTTATAATTTTTCTTATAAACTAAAATTTAATCAAATTCTACATAAAAGAAAATGCTACATAAAAAAAAACCCTACCTGGACTCTCCCGCTCCTGCTCCGTCCATCTCCGTCGATGTCCGTTCGTGGCTCTCCGTCGCTCGTGCTTTTCTGTCGAAGTCCGGAAAATCTGAAATCGGTGGATGAGGCAGAGCTCGATCGAGGTATGCGGAATGAGGGGGGTCGCTCTCCTTTTATAAGAAAAATTAGGGTTTAGCTACCTCGATCGAGGTATTCTTTACATGCCCATACATCTCGGCACATCTACCTCGATCGAGGTATTGGCATGCCACGATACCTCGATCGAGGTATTCTTCAGATGCTCATACATCTCGTTGGCATGCCACGATACCTCGATCGAGGAATTCTTGACATGCCCATACATCTCTGTACATCTACCTCGATCGAGGTATTGCCATGCCACGATACCTCGATCGAGGTATTGTGACATGCCCATACATCTCGGTACATCCACGTCGATGGAGGTTTTGACATGCCACGATACCTCGATCGTGGTGTGTTGGCAGAAGCGGGATGCCAAGTCATGTGTCCAGCATACCTCGATCGAGGTATGTCATCCGCCCTGTTGGCTGCCCTGTCGGATGGCACATACCTCGATCGAGGTTTGCTGGACATGCCACCTGACCTCGATCAAGGTTGAGCTGGATTGCCACGATACCTCGAACGAGGTAGATGTGGCATGTATAGCTGGCTTGCCAGCAATCCTCGATCGAGGTAGAGGCTCGGTCCGGTGAAAAAGCTACGTACCTCGATCGAGGTATTGGTTAGGCTCGGTTGTGCTCGTGTGTGATTTTCATTGGAGCTTATACCTCGATCGAGGTATTGGAGACCGAAGCAAAACCTTTGTATTTTCACTGGAGCGGGTGTCACACTCACCCGAAAGTGGTCCGGAAGTGGACACCCTTAGCTTGCTACCTCCCTGCTATGTGATTACAAGAATCCCATTTCCACATTGTGCAATTCAATTCTTACATCCAACCGCATTTTAACTTTAGCACGATTCCAAGCACGTCTATAGCCAATGATTACAATTCCAAATAAAACATTACAACTCCAAAACGTTTAGCTCACAAAGCATTCATTGATAAAATGTTGCACAAGGAAATTAAAAGCCAAAAAAATAGAAGGAGTGTATATTAATTCATAGCCCAAAAAGTGCTTGTATGTACATATAGCACAAAGCCAAGCCACGTCCTGTGGCTTCAAGTACAAAAAATAAGAGGAGTGTAAATACAAGAGAGGCACGAAGCCAAGCCAATGGCTTCAAGTACAAAAAAGAGTAGCTAGCACTACTTCTACGACTAGTCCAAGTTCTCCATGTCCTCGCTCCCTTCTTTGCTCCATTCTTCCTCATCTTCTTCCTCCAACACACTATTCAAAATTTTTGGACTTGTGTAAAGTCCAATTTGAGAAATGGACTAAAAAACAATCCAAAAATTTTGAATATACTAGTAATGTTGTTTTTTGAATTTGACAACTCAAAATGAAAGATTTGATGATTAAGTACTAAGAACATCAATGCATAACCAAATCTCTTACAAAGGTGGTCTACATAAACATCTTCATAACTTCACAAAAATCTCTTACAAAGGTGGTGTACATAAACATCTTCATAACTTCTTGTGAATTGAGCTACTATCACCTAAGAACATCAATAGATGACCAATTCTCTTAGAAAGGTGGTGTAAATAAACACCTTTATGTATAAGTGGTGTGCACATACTTTATGACCATTTCTCTTAGAAAGGTGGTGTACATAAACCCCTTAGAAAGGTAGTGTAGATAAATCCTTTATGTGTAAGTGGTGTACATATACACCTCACTTGGTATTAAAAAACACCCTTAACTATAAAAATACATTTGACATAAAGTTTAAAATACACCATTAAGTATAAAATGGACCTCATAAACAATCTTTATACACAATAATGAGAGTAAAGAAATAAAAAAACTAGTAAACTTTTTATTAGATATTCGCTTTACATAGAAGTTCAAAACTTGTGATTACAAAGCTGTCAGCCATCATGCTACTCAGTACCAATGTCCTCAATGCCAGGCCCTTGACTACCAGGGTCTTGACTAATAGGCTGCTCTAAGACTGGAGTCTCAGTAGCAAGGTCCTCAGTAGTTTGCTCTTCAGTTCCAAGCACCTGACTAGTAGGCTACTCTAGAGTCTCATGACCAAGTTCTTGGTGAGTAGGGACCTGGCTACTAGGTTCCTGACTAGTAGGCTACTCTGGAGTCTATAAGGTCATGGTTGAAGGACCATCTATGCCTCCTAGTAACTCCTCCTGGTCATGCTTTGCCTCGTCCATACCTTCTTTGAGTAAGGCTTCCTTGCTTGATCAAGGGTGCCTTCCTCACTTTTAATTTCAAGGGAAGTGCTTCCACCTCTTTAGCCTTACCTTTTCCTGTGACGTGCTGTACTACTACTTCTTGCTGCCGCGAGCCTTCCCGTATGATGAGTGGAACCTCCGTGACTCTAGTTGACAATTGATCACCCTTATTCTTTGTGCAGATTTCTTCTTGGAATAAGTCATCGGATGCAGAGCTTTCGTCCTCATCATCACCTGAGCTAGAATCATCACCCTTAGACTCACTACCCTCGTCTTCGACATTTTTCTCACTACCCTCTTCTTTGACATTTTCCTCTTCAAAGAAGGTAGTGCAACTGTAATATGTGTCAAAGAACTCAATTTGATGGGGGGTATCAATGACATTTACATTTCTACCTTGGCGTAGCAATTTCTCAGCAGCAAAACCCATTCCATACAATGCTACTTCCCACCCATCATTCAGTAAATTTTTTGTCATCTCTAGTATCACATCAGGATCCATCAACTTTCTGTAATCCACCATTGCTGCATTAAGCTTAACCTTATTGTCCTCAAAGTAATGAAGCTCGAGAGTCAAAGGAATTTTGATTAGATTGCCACCACCCCTGGATAAGAAGCACATCAAGAAAGGCTGCAAGACTTGAATGGCAGTGCCTTCGAAGATAGTCATATGATTGCATAGGACTATACCATGGTATACTTTTGAAAGTAAATACCCAAATGTAGATGTCAAAGTCGCATACAAGGCATCCCTTTGTGATTCTGTCACGAACAGGACCAATGTTGATCTTTTCTTATCTACCATAGGACCTTCTACGATAAACCGCACAAGTTTAACTATCCGTGACACTGCAAGGTCTTGCAAAAGGCACTAAGTAATTCTTGGGATCCCTCAATTGAATCTGGTAAGGGCTTTAAGAAGTGCTTGTGCGTAACTCGTAGCTTGTAAAGCACCTCATCATTCTTTCCTTTACACACAACTTCTATCAAATTGTTTTCTTTAATGTTGATGTTTGAGACCATGCCACCATTTCTTACTGCCTCTGGAGAATATTTCACGCTTAACACATTCTCTGTAGTGATCACCAAAAAATACTTTGATTTGTGCTTCATAAAATACCAAGCATGTTCAAGGTATTTGAAAGATACCTTGGAACCAAACTAGAAGCCATAGTTTTCTGAAAAACAATAAAAAATAAAAAATGAGAATTACAATGATTTTCAAACTCAAAATATTAAATAAATTTCTAATTAAATATTATTTTAAGTTTTATTTATTTTAATTTTTAAAATAAAATAAAATAATTTATTTTTTTATAATTTTTTTAATTATTTTATTTTATTTTATTTTAATTAATTAGTTTATTTTTATCTTTAAAATTTAATTTAATTTTTTAAAAAAATTTAAGTTTTATTTAATTTAACTTTTTTTATTTTTTAAAAATAAATTAAGTTAATTAATTTCTTTCGTCTTTTTTTTCTTTTTTGAAATTAAATTAAATTAACTTTTTTGTCTTTAAAAATAAAATAAAAATTTAAAGCCCTTTGGGGGCTTAGGGTAGGGGAGGGATTAACCCCAACCTGTTGCATGCACAATAGGTTGGGGGTTAACCCCCATCCCGCCTTTCCCTTCCTCTTTCTTTGCCTCCTCCCGTCTGCACCCTCCCGTCGACCCCCTCCCCTCCCTCCCGCCTCCCCCTCCCGTCTGCGCCCTCCCCGCCCTCTCGCCTCCTTGCTTGCCTCCTCTTACTCCTCCCTCCCACCTCCCCGCCTACCTCTTGCCTCCTTGCCTGCCCTCTTGTCTCCCTCCTCCCTCCCCTCCTATCCTCCTCACCGCTCCCCACCTTAAAAAAGAGGGAGAAGAGGGGGGGAAGCGGGAGAAGAGGGGAAGGTAGCGGAGGGAGGAAGGGAGGGGGCCGACGGGAGGGGAGGCAAGGAACGGGGAGGGGGCGACAGGAGGGCAAGAGGAGAGGAGGGAGGGGGAGTTAACGGTCGAGGAAGGGGGAGGGGAGGCAGGGAAGGGAGGGCGGGGAGGGGGCGAGAGGGCGGGAGGAGAGGAGGGAGGGGGGCTTTACCCCCACCTATTGCGCACACAATAGGTGGGGTGGGGGGGTTAATAATACCCCCCCCACCCGTTGCATGCGCAATAGGTGGGGTGGGGGGGTTAACCCCCCCTCCCTCCTCTCCTCTGTCAGCCCCCTCCCCGTGCCCTCCTGCCTCCCCTCCCCCTTCCCCGCCTCCCCCTCCCGTCAGCCCCCTCCCCCTTCCCCGCCTCCCCTCCCCCTCCCCCTTCCTCGCGCCCTCCCCGCCTCCCCTCCCCCTTACCCGCCCTCATGTTGGCCCCCTCCCCTCCCCCTTCCCTGCCTCCCCCTCTCGTTGGCCCCCTCCCGCCTGCGACGGGGAGGGGAGGCGAAGGGGGAGGCGAGGAAGGGAGGGGGCGGCGGGGAGGGGGAGGGGAAGGGAGGGACGGCGGGGAGGGAGGGCCGAGGAGGGAGGGGAGAAGCGGGAGGAGAGGGGAAGGGAGGGGGAGAGAGGAAGCGGGAGAAGAAGGGGGAGGAGAGGGGAAGGGAGGGGGAGGGGAGGGCAAGGGACATGAGGGAGGAGAGGGGAAGGGAGGGGAGAGAGGAAGCAGGAGGAGAGGGGATGGGAAGCAGGAGGGGAGGGACGAGAGGGAGGGAGGGAGTACCTAGGTGGAGAGGTGGTGGAGCTCCAGGAATGTTGTGAGAGAGAATGAGGAGTAGAGTTTTATAGGAAATGGGTAGCTTTTAGGTCAAGTAAGCTTTTTTTAGTTTTTAAGGTTTTTTTAGTCTTTTAGATTCACTATAAGTAGAACATTATTCATTCTCTCTTTCATTCAAAGATCATTCTTTTATACTCCATGCTTCTCTCCTCTCATCAACCTGTTGCAAGATTCTCAAAAATTTTCAAAATGTTGCAAGAGGTGAGTTCATTTCTAACCTATTGCGTACGCAAGAACTTCTAAGAATCAAGTTTTTGTAAATTTGAATTTTTTTTCAAATCCGATTCTTTTCTCAAAACTTTCAATTTTTTTAAAATTTCTATAGAGCATCTAAAATCGGTTTATAGGCGCATCTATTTATTATATAGATGTGCCTATAGATGTGGGTCTGTAGACTTGCAAATAGATGCACAAATAGATGCGCTTGTAAGTTTTTTTTAAGTAAGGAAACATTTCTGTGGGTGCTTTGTGTTGTTGTGTATGATACCTATAGGATGAGTACATCTACTTTGTTAGTGCATGCAAGGTCTTGCTAGACCAATGATTTGTTCTTTCTTTGTCGATTAACTTATTGATGACTTATGGTATGTATTTACTTATTGGTTCAAGCAGGCATACTTTTATTTTGCCTTTATGTCGTGCGGTATACTTATATGTCTTTCATGATCAACACCTATGGTTAACTTATTGAGTACTCGTTTGGCCGTGGCATCTATGGATTACTTATTGCATACTCATTTAAATGTGGCAAGGTTCAACGTCTTTCAAATGACAATATTTATGAACACATATGGCTAATTGCTTGAGTACTCATTTGGATGTGGCATATGGCTAACTACTTGAGTACTCGTCTGGATGTGGTACATGGAGTATTTAATGACTCCTTGTTTGGATGAGACATATTTACTCGTCTGGACATGGTACATGGATTATTACTAAGTCCTCGTTTGGATGTGACACATATTTATATGGCTTTCACGATGGACACATATGGATTACTTATTGAGTACTCATTTGGACATGGTCATATTGCGCACTCATTTGCACGTGGCAAGGTTCAATGTCTTTCAAATGAACACATATGGATTACTTCTTGAGTACTCATTTGGATGTGGTAGATATGCATTAGTGTTGAGTACTTGTTGGGACGTGATCACCGTTCCCGGATGCCCATTTTCTTGGTTACCTCTAGATGTTCTTTGTAATCTTGGATACTCATCTTCTAGTTGTTTGGTACTTTCAGATGCGAAGAGGTTGTTATTTAATTCCCGCTATGATTATGTAAGTTGTGTCTAATCCACACAAGCTTCCCTCTTGTCATATGTGTGTGGCTTATTCTCGTTGTATTTTCGATTGTTCGGTATTTCCAATTGCCTAGTTGTTCAGTACTTCTGGGATGCCCAATTGTTTGTATTTCTAGTTATTCGGTACTTCCAGCTGCCCAGTTGTTCAATACTTCTGGGATGCTCAATTGTTCGGTACTTTCGAATGTCCGGATGCTCGTTGTATTTCTAGATTATTGGTTCTTGATTTGCTGAATCATTATGGGTCTTTCTATTGTGTTGCTATGGCTTTCTTACACTATGCAAGTGACATTTCAGCCCTAGCTTTATGGACATATCAAATCCGATACGTCATGATGCCCGAATGCTTGTTATGTTTTTGGATTATTGGTTCTTGATTTCCAGGAACTTTATGGGCCTTCATATTGTGTTGCTATGGCTTTCTTACACTACTCAAGAGACATTTCAGCCCTGGCTTTGTGGACATCTCAAATCGCCCCTCCATACTCATCTAATTTGGAGTGACCGAAGCAATTTCCAGATACATTCATCCTTGGTATAATAGAAACAGACAGTTGAATATTTGTTGTGTTCATATACACTGCATGAAATCGGTCATTTTATGTGGATGAATTGTGCAAAAAATGAAGGCATGATTATAAAGGTTTACGGAGGTTTAACCAGATTGAGAACTTGGAGACAACAATCTCTACTATTTAGATGAAGAGCTCAAACATCGAACTTGAAGATCTCAAGCCCTGATTATGCATCATCACTATGTCAAACAAGTTGATTTTTCCAGGAAGATTTTTCCATTTTTCACACATACTTTGCACTATATCATGCACCAAACATAGTGTCTATACTTTGCGTTGTACTATGGACAAGTGCTTGTCTTATGCCCTTGTGCTATCCACATGCAATTTGCACTGTATCATCCAAGATTACACTGTATCATTCAAATTGGCATATGACCATCCTTTGTATATATATTTTCACATAGATATATATAGTGGCTCGGGTTTTTCCCTTGTACTCCCCATGGGTTTTTTCATCCGTAGCTAGAGGGCCTAGTTTGAGTGGGGGTGTTAGAGCTATATAGAGCTTGTCCTAACTCAACCTAGTCCTCAATTATATATATGCCTATGATCTATGAATAGAATCACTTTCTTGGGAGCAACTCTTGTGTCAGTCTCTCTCCTCTTTCTCTTCCTTTCAACATAACTCTTGTGTCCGTCTCTCTCCTCTTTCTCTTCCTCTCAACAGATTGAACACTATCCCACTTCTCCAATGCTCATGGATATTCTCACTAAAGGACTTAGTGAGGAATGCTTCACAGTGCTAGGATCAGAACTTGGAGTTCTTGCAGCCTCTCTCTTCTAGGATTAACACACCTATGGTTTACTTTCAACATTTGTATATAAATGCACATCTGCATTGTTGGCAATTTTTGATCATCAATACATACTTGTAAATAATTGTACAAATGCATCACTTCAACTCTATGATCAACTTGTATACTTGTATATAGGAGCTCACGTTTCTCCCTTGTGCTCCCCAAGGGCATTTTTGTAGCTAGAGACCTTTGTTTGAGTAGGGGTTTTAGAGCTATATATAGCTCGCTCTAAATTGAACTAGGTCTCACCTATATATGTGTAACTTGTGATCAATATGAATAAGTCTTTGGGAGTCTATTTGGTGTGTCTATCATCTCTTCTTCTCTCTCAAGAAATTGATACTAATCGATAATTTTTTACTAACCTACAAAGGACTTTTCTTACTCACTATTACATGAGAGGGCTTTTTTTTTTTGCTTGTATATGTTCCAAACATATAATGTGTTGTGATTGATTTCAATGGACATAGTTTCTTTGGTAATGGATTCAGGGTGTGTAATATGTAAGGGTGGATTCCTTTGGTAATTACATCAAAGTGGGTAGAACTTGCAATTCAAGATTTGGAGATATTGATTTCTTTCATGGAGAATCCCACTTTACAACATGAGAAACTTAGTCATGGCTTTGAAGTCAATGGAAAGCTATCTTGGTTCATGATGCCAAAAATATGGGACTAGAATACCTATAGAACCATTATTGTTTCCTTGTGTGTAATAAATGAAAAGAAGAATTTGACCTCAAGGGGGACATGATATAGAATGATTTCACTTCATTCAAATCAACCCATTTGGGTAGGCATTTCATTGTTACATGTGGACAAAAAAAAGGCATGCACTAGGTATACGAAGGTATTAATGTGGTATTGAAATCTCATGCATAGAGGAAGATGTAGTGATGTAGCACAATATTATACAAAATGTTGAAACAAAGAGTGGTGATATATTGGAGATGATGACCATTGGGAGCATGTGGATTTATTACTCATTTAGTACTATGAATTTGGATTATGCAACTAAAGTTCCAAATAAGAGAAGTAAGATTAGAATACTATAGAAGACAAGCTTGAAAGTGCAAGATAATCTCCGACTGGTAAAGAAGAAAAGTGGGAAGGGTGATGTGGATATTGATGGTTTTCCTTTAAAAGAATAGTGAAAATGCAAATGAGAAAAAGGACAATGCTAGAGAAATGCAAAGACAAATCATTTCTAATTATTGGATGAGCTCATTCATTATATCCCTTGTAATCAATCTTCTTTCAAAACTATTATTTTATAGAAACAATCTTAGATTGTACATTTTTGTACATTGGTTTATTTAAAGGAGGGGACTCGAGTGATTAAACTTTATGAAGTAACTTTTAAAACTAGAATTATATGTCATGATAATTATTTTAATAAATTAAAAAATGTTAATCAACCATTTTAAAGAAGTTTCTTAGAGAATTATAAAATCTAGGCTCATTGTAGTCTTCAGCACATGATAACAAATTCATGCATGAACATTTTGCAAAGAAACACCTATCATATAAATTTAATATATAACACATCATCAATATGAAAACTAATCTCAACTCGAGGAAGAACAACCATCGTGCATGTATAGTACCGCATATAGCAATCTCATCCACCAAATGTACTATGAGATGTAGTTGGCTTGTGAGAATAGAACGTGGAAATGTCTCCTGCACTAAACAAACCGCCTCCACTGACATAACTCGAGCATTCTCAAGCGTGGTGGGATCTATTTCCTTTGAGCTCACATACCTCACAAGCTCGCCCATCTTGTAAATACAATCTTTCACATCCTTTGATGCACTACCTGAAATGCTAGTGGGTAGTATGAACTGAACCCGCGAGGAGGTGGTTGATTAGTTGCTTATAGCTATTCACTCACAAATTTGAAAGGAAAAAGATATTATGCATATAAAATACTTACTTGGAGCATCTTGTGCCAATCATGAGATTTCAAGCCATATAATTGCTCTACACCTCTTTTCTTGCTCTTTGTAAAGGCTCCCTTCAAACACCTCATGCATCCAGTGGGAGTACGAATTGTAGTAATAGCGTGCTTCACCGTCGCCATCTCTAGCTTTGATAACATCCACGGTGCACGAGGTAAAAAAACACGCCCATTTGGTCTCTCTTGAGGCCAAGCTTCACGCATCCTCCCTGTGGTACGTAGATCCTCCCTTATGCCTGCCGAATCTCGTGTCCCATTCAAATGCTCCCAAATGGTAGATGCCACATTCTTGAAGATATGCATGGGATCGAGCAGGTGATTGATCTTGAGGTGGGACTAATATGGTAAATGATAAAAGATGGAGTATCTAAACAAAATAAAGTGTTAGCAACACTTATTTCATCAATTTTGGACTTGTCAATGTAAAAATTCATTTTTACATATACTTTTGGACTAGTTTTCAGATAAAATTTAAGAAAAACCCAATCTTCAAAGCACATATAAAAACATAAAAACAAGCATTTTTTTATATATTTTTTAAGAACATGAAACTAAAATTCTAAAATTTAACGCAGCCTACATAAGTTACATGAAAAAATAAGATTCGGTTGTTTTAAACTCTCTTAATATTTAATGGTGTTAATAAACACCTTCAAAAGTTAAGCCTGAGATTTTCAAGACTACATAAGTTACATGAAAAAATAAGATTCGGTTGTTGTAAACTCTCTTAATATTTAATGGTGTTAATAAACACCTTCAAAAGTTAAGCCTGAGATTTTCAAGACTACAGCCATTCAATTTGATGAATTTTCTATTTTCAAGTCCTTAGCCTAAATTCAACCCATTCAAGAGCTGAGCTCTTCTCTTCCTCATCGATGTAGTTAAAATTATAGAAGAGAAGTAAGGATTGATGAATTTTCTCCTGCATAACACTTTTTTTGTTCCGAATGGCTTGCGCTTCCTCGGGGGAAAATCTTCCATAACGAGCCACACGCGAAGATATCTCACTTTGAAAGTCTATCAACTCTCTCCTATATGACTGCAATTTATCTATTTCAGTAGTAGCCATACTTATTTTTCTTTCCTCTTCCTTCTCTAAGCCCTTCTGACAAGCAAAGTCATCCTTCTCGTACTGGGTTAATGGAGCTGGATTTTGCTTTCTCTCCTCTCTCTTTCCTTGGTTCTCGGCAATCCATTCTTTGAGGCTGCTAATGGCTTGCTCGATAGAATCGATTACCTTAAAAAGATCCATAATGGCTGCAAGATGAAAGGAGTATGCTTGAGAAGAGGAGGTAAGGTTGCGGGCAAGATAGAAGGAGCAAGCTTGAGGAGAGGAGTAAGGTAAGAAGAGTAAAGTGGAAGAAGTGTGGAGAGGAGTAAGGTAAGAAGAGTAAAGTGGAAGAAGTTTTTGCTGCGGGTGAGATATAGAGCAAGCTTGAGGAGAGGAGTAAGGTAAGAAGAGTAAAGTGGAAGAAGTGTGGAGAGGAGTAAGGTAAGAAGAGTAAAGTGGAAGAAGTTTTTGCTGCGGGTGAGATATAGAAGACGAACGAGGTGAAGAAGGTAACGAGAGTGAGGAAAGATCTAGAAGACGAACGAGGTGAGGAAGGTAACGAGAGTGAGGAAGGTAACTAGAGGAGATAAGGCAAGATGAAAGGAGTATGCTTGAGAAGAGGAGGCAAGGCTGTGGGCAAGATGGAAGGAGCAAGCTTGAGGAGAGGAAGGAGAAAGCTTGAGGAGAGGAGTAAGGTAAGAAGAGCAAAGTGGAAGAAGTGTCTGCTGCGGGTGAGATATAGAAGATGTGAACGACTACTAGGGAATTTATAGAACTACAGATGCAAGACCGTAATGCGAGATGACTAGATGCAAGATCGTAATGCGAGACATTATAAAATAAAATGATGGGATGCAAGACCGTAATGGGAGACATTTGAGACATATAAGATAGTGATAGTACATTGAAATCTATAAAGTAAAATGATGGAACACAAGAATGATATAATTAATAGAATCTCATCATGAGATATTCTTTTAATATAATATAAGTTAGTAATTATTAGAATCTCATCATGAGATATTCTTTTAATATAATATAAGTTAGACTTGCTGTACATAATAAATGATAGATTTTGAGTACATTGAAATCTATAAAATAAAGTGATGGAACATAAGAATGATATAATTATTAGATTCTCATCATAAGATATTTATTGTACATAATAAATTAGACTTTTAAAAAAGTAAAACCTAATGTATTGTAATGAATAAATATCATAAAATATCCTAATGTATTGCAACATTTAACATAAGTTTTAAAAACACTATCATTAATCAATACAAACAAGATAAAAATCTTCAAGGACTCATGTTTCTTTCTACATGTTTTACAACTGAATAGAGTCTGATGAGTCCTCTTGAGGCTGTGATTCTCTAAGAGTACATTGAGTCTCTACTTGTGTGGATGGTGTACATTGAGATTCTACTTCTGGTGCAATCGGGATAGACTTAATCTCTTCCTCCTTTACAAGATGTGATGTTGTAGATGCACATTGAGTCTCCACTTCTTGTGTAGGAAGAATGCATTGAGTCTCTAATTCAAGTGTAGACTGTAATGCTTCTACTTGAGGCTGTGATACAGAAGGAGACCGAATTGTCTCTTCTTTTTCTTTGGCTCCCTCAGGTTCTTCATTGAGTCCATCATGTTGTTTCCCAATGATAGCAGTTAAATACTGAACAGTCTTAGCCACAAAATATTGTAGCTCGAGCTTGGTATATGCTTCTATGGAGACATGTTCAAAAATTTCATTGAGATACAACATGAAGTTGTAGCCAATTCTCCACCTACTACTAAACATGTCTTTTTGGTCCACTGCGAGGCGTGTCTGGAAATTTGGTTGGTCTTGATGCTCCCTGATTTTCATAATCGCAGAAACTAACTTGTTTGCAGACCTGTCCATCATGACATATGACAAAGTGAATTTGTGTAGTAAATAGTAAGATGCATGTTCATAATGATATGATAAAAGAACACTTACTTTAACACCCCGTGAAAGCCTGTAATTGAGTTGACAAACCAACAATGGTTGTCATCAAGGTCCCATACTATCAGGCTCCAATATGAACTACATCACCAATAAAGAGCGATAAGATTTATCACAATATTAAGTATTAATTGACACAATATTATAAATAAGAGAGTAAAAGAAAGATTGAGACCATACTTACTTCTCATAGTATGGCATAAAGACAAGTAGTATGCCATCCAAGTCTAAAGGTTGTAGAATTGAACAAACATCATCTATTGTCTTCTTGATATCACTAAGTACAGCTGAAAGAAGAAAATCGAGCATACAGACGCGATTCTGTACTGATCTAGGAAAATGAGATATAACCGTACTTGCAGCAATAAATAAACAAATGTTAGAAGCAGATTGAATCAAATGATTGAAGTATCAAGTCAAGAGATGTTCATATCAAACCTGAGGATGGCCATCATGACTTTGTCATTAGCCTCTTTCAAAGGGTCGGAGAGGATTGTAACTTCCTCGCTACCAAAAGTCAAAACACGAGGTTGCTTGCTAATGATGACCTTAACTTCAGAAGAGCTCCCCATTTCGTCCAATACAGCGATTACATCAGGACAACTTATGGGCGTAGCAACCAATGTTTCCTCTGGATGCTCCACCATGTTATCAATAAATGCCTTAATGATAGATGACATAAATGCATATAGATGCAAGTCTGTATATGTGGATAATGAGGTTTCACCGCCTCTCAAATTAAAAATTTGAGCAAGGAGCAAGAAGCAGTTATATCCAACTCTCCACCCACAACTGTGGTCATCATTCTACTTCACTGCAGGGCATGTTACATACTCTATTTGATCTTCCAAGTCACCCTCCATTTGCATAAGTGCATCTATAGCACTTACCAACTTTCGAGTAGATCTACACATCAAAATAGAAAACATAAATGAATGTGCGCATTGCATAGGATGCATCTCATTTTGACATAATTATGACACAAGTAGGTTATACTTACTCTGACACACTGACATGGATAGATGCTATTGAATTGACAAAGAAGCATTGCTTGGCCAAGATGTCCACAATTACCAAGCTCCAATGCAAGCTGCATTATCAATTAAGAATAATTATTATTTGATATAATCCTCCACAATGTAAGAGATAAGCTAGGTAGGGATTGATACTCACTCCTCGTGATATGCGGTAAGGATAACTCGTGCCGCAGTCAAATCAATAGGTTGCAACCACTTAAAAACGTCATCTATGGTCTTCTGCTTATTGCTAAGTACACTAGAAACAAGAGGATCGACCATATATGCACATCTTTGTATATATAGCGGAAGCTGTTGTAAAACCATACTGCAATAAAAAGAAAAGAATATTAGTTCATTTGATCCAATGGAAATACAAAAGCATAAAGTCAGTAAAAAGTTTGTGTCAAACCTGAGGATGGCTATTATAACCTTGTCATTGACCTCTTTCTTGAAGTTTATGAGAATTGAAATGTCCTCTTCATCGAATATAAAAGTAAGAGGTTGTTCTTGAACTTGAAACCTAACTTGAAATGACTTCTCCATTTGCTACAATGTATGATTATTTTCTAGAGTCATCCGATGGATAGCCAGAGCAGCTTTGCTTTCTTGAGATGAGCTTTCTATATTCTCTGCTCCAACTATGTCCTCCTCATCCTCCTCCTCTCCCTTCTCCTATAAAAGGATAAAATAATTATGAGATTCAAAATTTTAAATTAATTATAAATTTAAAAAGACCTTTAAATGAATAAAGAAAATTAAACATAAGTCTTCATACCTCTACATATCTTTGTGGTCTTTTTATGTAACCTTCAGAGGCAAGGTCAGTGTCATATCCATCTTCTTCTGCTTCCTTGCTATCGTTGGTGTCCTCACTATTATATCCAGAGCTTTGATCATTTTCATCATCTTTCTTGCTCTCATCATACATGATCTGCTCTATGTCATCCTCTTCATGTGAGATCGGACCTTTCTTATCAAACTTTATTGTGAGAGAAGCCACGGTATCAAGGTATTCCAAGCAAGCAGGGCTCTCAATAATATTTACATTGTGTCCTTTTCTGATAAGAGCTTCAAACAGATGTCCCATTCGGCACAATGTGACTTCCCATCCGGACGGTAGCAAAAATTCCATCATACTAATTAAAAGATCAGCACTTTTTGCTAGCCTTTCATAGTGATTTGCGTTGCGATGGAGGGGACTTGGAGCTTCATGCTCTTCCAGCAGTAGTTGCAATCTCTTTGCATTCCCTCTTATATTGTTTTGTAAGGAGTGATCATTGTAAGGGCTCTTCATGCACAAGAAAAAGGTTTCTAGACTCTGTATCTTGAGACCGCATTCTCTCTTGTCCCTTTTTCTTGAGTATATCCCATTGTAAATCTTGAGCTCATTGCCATATTGTTTTTCTAGGGTAGCAGACATTTGTTCCTTGTCATCTTTATCAGCAAATATGACTATATTACATTGTCCCACTCTACCAATGGTGGTATGTAATATTCTGTCAAGGAGTGGACGGATGTCATCCGGTGATATTTCATAGACAGAAAAGCTGAGGTCTCTCCCAAGCAGTGTCGTCGGACAAAAAATCACTCAATGAAACTCCCTTGCACTCAACACTCTTTCCAGACTCTGAAATGATTTCATGTATGAAATAAAAGCCCTTGTTCAAAGTTTTTTCTTTTCTGAGAGTGGTTATTGATGACTTTTTGTGCATATGCATACACATTTTCTGGAATGTCACTTCTCATAGAGGGAGTAATTTCAGATCCATCATCTTCTACCTTCACCCATTTATGCGCCCAAGCCTTCTGTTTAGCTGACGGTAAAGCTGATGCCATCTGCCTCACAATGTTATGATCAATTTTACATTGGCTGATTGGAATATTTTTTTCTCCCAATAAATATTCAATTGCACTCTTTATTGCATCACGCTTGACCTGTTGGATGATGTTATCTTCCATGCAATGATCTTTATCCTTTTTGCCAAAAAACCATTCTTTGGACATTAATTTCTCTGCAGCAAGACTTGCGTATTTGTCTGGTAGGTTTCTTAAAGGCCTCCACATCCGAGCTGTCATCTCTTTTTTCTCAATCTTCTTTGCCTTCTCTTTAATCAATGATGGAGCCTCATATGTAACATCTCCTTTCTCACATGCAAGACACACGTCTTTGATCTGATGAAAAACTTCATCACTACGGAAAAGTATGCTTGTGTAGTCTTGATACCTATCCCTTACTGTCTTGAAGCTTGTAATCACCTCAGCTCTTTCCTGCTTTCCCCTTGGTACAATGGCACTCAAGCATGTGTAGAAGTCAACAAGATTATCTGCTTCCACTTTAGTTGCAGTTCTTTTAAGAGTGGTCAAAGGAGAATTAAAAGTTTTCCATATGGTCCTAGCTTTGAGCAACATCTCTGAAGTGGAGGTGATTTTTTGTAGTGCATAAATGTCATGATTAAGTCTTTCCGACTCAATCAAATATTTTTTCTCGTTCTTGAAGATATAGATGCATGCAAAATAGTAGTGAAATTGAGGCACACTCGCGAAGGTTTGATAAGTAATTTCTCCTTTCTTGTATGCATCTCTAGAGCGCTCATTACAAGCATAGGCATAGTGCTGACCATCTATTGCCTCAAATGTACAATGAGCTAAGAAATTTCTCTTGGCATCCCTTATATGTCGTTCTGGATCATTCACTGAACTTTGTCCTTCTTGAAGTGAGGGAACTTGTTTTCCGAGGAACTTAGTGAATTGCATCTCAAAATCTATAGGCTGAGAGAAATTGATGGATTGACTATAATCTCCCATGACTGGCCAAAATGTTCTTGGACGGAGTACCAAATTAGAAACAACTGGTTTTTTTCCATCAATCAAAGCCTGAAAAATCTTTTCAGCATAGGCTGTATCTAAGGTCCTATTGTTGGTGAAGACACTTGCTTTGACCACTGTTGAAGCATGTATAACTTGAGTCTTCTGGCCCCATATATATCCTGGATCCTCATCTGTCACAGCCTCATTCAAGTGAAGATTTAGGTTCTTCATTGATAACATTTCTGCTTCTAGATCTGACTCCATTTCAAGACCCTCCGCATCCTCTTCATGTTCTTCCTCTTCTCTTCTTTGCCCTTTCTTTGTATATGAACGACCTCTTTTTCCAGTTATAGGACTTGGAACTGTAGCTCGTGAAGTACTTGCCTTTTGCATTTGACGTCGAGGTTTATTTTTTTGGGGCTCAATGTGAACTACTTTAGATCGCCCTACTTCTTCTTCTATTGCCTCAACTTCAGGTATACTTAAGGGCTTCACTTGTTCTGTTATTCCATCAACTTCATGAGTTACACCATCTAAGTGAGTAATACCATGAACAAGAGATGTGTGTGCATGTCCTGTCTTATCTGATGCATGTCGTGTCTCACTCAATTCAATTTCTGTCTGAGATGCATGTGCATGTCCGGTCTCCACCAATTGAATTCCTGTCTCAGATGTAGATCCCTTGTAAGCATCCACATGTACAAGACCCTCATCCATTGCTACAATGTGTTCTGTCTCATCCACTCCACTTCCTCTCTCATTTGTATTACCATGAACCAAATCTACATGGCGTGTCTCATCACTTCCTTTCTCATGTGTGGATTCTTGCACCTTAGGTCCCTCCAATGAAGTTGAACCTTGTTGGATGACACCCTGAAAGTATTCAAGGATAATCTTTGACTGCATTTTTCTTGCTTCCTCAATGGGAAATTCCTCCCACACATGTTGAAGGATCTCCAATGTAGGAACCAATTCAGGAAATCTAGGTGCTTTTGGCGGCGGCATCACAAAGTGCATTGCATCTTTCTTAAAAAGAAGAAACGATCTGTTGCTCATTCTTGACTTTGTGTAAATCATCATTGTACTGCTGTCTTTTTCAATTTTTATTCCTACTAAGGTGCCCCCTTGAATCAAATTGCTCTTTGAGAAAGATACATTTGATGCGCACTCATCTTTCTCCAACTCTCTCTTTGTCATCACTAGAATGAGATTTCCTTTACTTAAGACCAAGAACCATGCTTTCTTTGTTGTGTCAACAACTGTCCAGTTTGTGAAGTCCTTTGGGGCATAAATTCTTCCATTGTATTTCAGTGTCATACCATTGACAAATGCTGTAGCCTCAAGATCCATCCTGTATTCAAGCACAACACAAATTTTAAGTACTTTGACAAACTACAATTACTTTGAAAAATCAAAAGTACAATGAGTCCCATTAATACACCTCAAGTTTTTATTCTTCCCAATCATATAAGTATCAATTTCATGCTTTGGGAATAGCCTAAAAGGCTTTACAAGGCTTAGAGCATAAATGCTTTGGGAATAGCCTAAAAGGCTTTACAAGGCTTAGAGCATAAATGCTTTGGGAATAGCCTAAAAGGCTTTACAAGGCTTAGAGCATAAATGTGAAAAAAAATAAGGATTTACAATGATCTCTGAATACAAATTTGAAGTTTGTCATATATAAGTACAAAATGCTCTGTCAACTCCCGCAACTGATATAAGTGTAAAATGCTCTGTCAACTTCCACAACTATAATCTGTCATGTCCACTGATACAACTTTCAATCATCTTGAAAGTTTAAAAACCTTAATCGTTGCTTAAATGGTAGGGTTGTTGTGACTGTGAAACCGAATGTGAACGAATGGACTGACTCCGATTAGGAACTAGTCGGGAAATTTTGAGCATGGCTTTGATTGGTTTTTTTGGAGTTCTCTCCTCTAAGGACAAACTAATCTATGCTAATCTAGACTACACCAACCGTCGAAGCGAAGAAAAGCAAGAAATAATTTCTTTTCCATTGTTCTTTTTAATATCCTTAGGTTGCGAATTAAAAGCAAAAAATAATATATTTTCCATTATTCTTTTTAATACACTAAGGTTGTGAGTTTAAAAAAGATAAAATTTATATTTTATCTTTTTTAAACTCACACCCCTTTCTCTCTCTCTCTCCCCCCCTTCTCTCCCCCCCCTTCTCTCTCGTTGCCGCCCCCATCCTCCCACCCCACCTTCCCCATTCTCACTCCCATGCCCACGTCCATTCTTTCACCTTCCCCATTCCAACTCCCTCTCCCACTCCCATCCTCCCACCCCTTTCTCTCTCTCTCCCCCCCCATTCTCTCTTGCTGCCGCGGCAGTGGCCGCCCCCTTCTCTCTCTCTCCCTTCTCCTTCTCATTTTAAAAAAGATAAAATTTATATTTTCAAAAACTAATTTACTTACAACTCATAAGAATTGAACATTCACATTAATAAGAAGTTAAAATCTTAATAAATTTGAATTTAAATAATAAAAACTATAAAGTAGTTTAACTTAAAGTTTATGAAAAAATAATGTAAAATAAAGAAAACAAGACTTAAAATTAAAAATTTAATATTTACCTAGAAGAATATATTAATTCTCCCTAAAAAGAAATAAATTAAAGTAATAATAACGAATGTAAGTCAAACTACTTTTAAAATTTTAATTTAAAATGTAATAAAATTAAAATTATACTTTTTATATTCCAAAACAAAATGCATTATAGTCTAAATTAAACTAGTAAATTAGAAATGAAAGTGAAACTCATTTTAAATTCAAAAACAAAGAAAAATTTAAAATTCAAGTTTCTACAAGTTTTGCTTTTAGCATACATTTGTCTTTTCACATCCACGCGTTTGTCTTTTGAAACACAAGGTTGTCTTTTATCACAATTTTCACATCCACGCGTTTGTCTTTTGAAACACAAGGTTGTCTTTTATCACAATTTTCAAGTTTTCACACGTTTGTCTTTTCAAACACAAGGATTCATAGTTTAAAAAAAGGCAGGAAATTTGAAATTCTAGTTTCCACACGTTTCTCTTTTCAAACACCAAGGTTTATAGTTTTGTTTGTTTAAGTTTCGACTAAATCACACACCAATCTCCTCTAATATGCCTCATTGATCGTAGCTCCCAAATTCTTCCATCAAAACATCTCTACTTTATCTCTTCTTGATCGTCGCCCACTCATTTTTTCTCCTCATTGGTAAGATTTTTTATCTCGATCGTACTTTCTCTTGTGCCCTTCCTCTCTAAATTTTCATCAAACACCAAGGTTTATAGTTTTGTTTGTTTAAGTTTAGACTAAATCACATACCAATCTCCTCTCATATGCCTCATTGATCGTAGCTTCTTCATCTTGTCTCGATCGTCGCCCACTCATTTCTCCTCTTCATTGGTAAGATTTTCTATCTCGATCATACTTTCCGTGTCCTCCCTCTCTAAATTTTCATCTCTCTCACTCTTCTCTCTCTCTCTTTCCTCTCCGCTCTAGTCTACCTTTCCTCTGATCTTAGTCTACTCTCTCCCCTCCTCTTCATTTCCCCTCTCTCTCTCTCTCTCCCTTTCTCCTCACCTTTTCCCTCTCTCTCACTTGCGCTCCCCACTCTCCTCCCCACTCTCTCTCTCACTGTGCCGCGACTTCCCCTCCCTCCCCCCTCTCTCTCTCTCCCCCCTCTCTCCTCTCGCTGCCGTGGCAGCGGCCTCCCCTCTCTCTCTCTCTCCCCCCCCTCTCTCTCCTCTCTCTCCACCCCTCCCTCTCTTTCGCTGCCGTGGCAGCGGCCCCCCCCTCCTCTCTCTCTCTCCCTCCCCCTCTCTCTCGCTCTCACATCTCCCCCCTACTCTCTCTCCCCCCCTCCTCTCTCGCTGCCCGCGGCAGCGGCCCCCCCTCTCTCTTCCCTCTCCCCACCCCTTCCCTCTCCCCCCCCTCCCCTCCTCTCTCTCCCTCCCCTCTCTCTCGCACCCCCTTCTCTCTCTCCCCCCCTCCCTCTCCTCGCTGCCGCGGCAGCGGCCGTGGCCCCCCCCCTTCTCTCTCTCTCCCCCTCCCCTCTCTCTCGCTGCCCCCCGCCCCCTCCCCCCTTCCCTCTCCCCCCCCTCCCCCTCTCTTGTTGCCGTGGCAGTAGCTGTGGCCCCCCCCCTTCTCTCTCCCCCTCCCCTCCCCTCCCTCTCCCCCCTCTCTCTTCGCTGCCCCCCTTCTCTCTCTCCCTCCCCCTCCCTCTCTCGCTGCTGCAGCAGCGGTCGCGGTCCCCTCCCTTCTCTCTCTCTCCCCCTCCCCTCTCTCTCGCTGCCCCGCCCCCTCCCCCCTTCCCTCTCCCCCCTCCCCCTCTCTCGCTGCCGCAGCAGCGGCAGCAGCCCCCCCCTTCCCTCTCCCCCCCTCCCCTCTCTCGCTCCCCCCTCCTCTCTCTCCCCCCTTCCCTCTCCCCTCTCTCTCTC